>NW_027397103.1:7245953-7290243 GCF_003265705.2 Callorhinus ursinus | reverse complement strand
TAGCAGGAGGGGAAGAATGAAGGGGAGTAATTTGGAGGGGGAGACAAACCATGAGAGATGATGGACTCTGAAAAACAAACTGAGGGTTCTAGAGGGGAGGGGGGTGGGGGGATGGGTTAGCCTGGTGATGGGTATTAAAGAGGGCACATTCTGCGTGGAGCACTGGGTGTTATGTGCAAACAATGAATCATGGAACACTACATCAAAAGCTAATGATGTAATGTATGGTGATTAACATAACAATAAAAAATTTTTTAAAAAAAGCACTACATAGGGGCGTCTGGGCAGCACAGCTCATTAAGCATCTGACATGATCTGAGGGACGTGAGATCGAGCCCCCCGTCCAGCTCCACGGTCTGCTTAAGACTCTCCCTCCCTCTGCCTCTCCACCCCTCCCGCCCGCCCCTTGCAAATAAGTAAATCTTTAAACAATAATAATAAATTAAATAAAACAAATAAAAAGTTCTACAGAAGATTCTATTATGTGAAGGAATGGTTTAATAAACCATCCCTTTCCATCATACATAGTCTCATTTCAACACATTTAAAGTCCTTGATGTATTTATCGTCATTTTATTCTTATAATATCCCTATGGAATTATTAGTCATGTAGATGGTAATAGCTAATATTCGACATAAGGATTGGCAAATGTTTTCTGTAAAAGGCCAGAAGGCAAGTATTTATGGCCTTGCAGGCCATAGGGACTCTGTCGCCAACCACTCAGTTCCACCTGTGCCATGTGGAACATAAACAAGTGGGTGTGTCTGTGTTTCAGGAAAATGTTATTTACAAAAACAGGCTGTGGGCGGATTTGGTCTGGGAGCCCTAGTTTGCTGATCCCAGGATACTGAATGCCAGGCACTGTTCTGAGAGCATTGCCTGGATAATTTGATTTTATTTTCACAATGACTCTGGTAGGGTGAATGTGAGTATCATTCCCATTTTGCAGTTGGGAAGACTCTCCCAGGTTACAAAGCAGATACGTGGTTGGGTCAGAGCTCACGCTCACCTCTCCCAACCCCCAAGTCCTGCTTGTTCCTTTTTCATTCTGCTCCCTGCCTCTTGAACCCTTTCTCCAAATTGGATCCCAGTTCTTCAGCCCCCTGGGATGAGCTGTTGACATGCCTGGTTATAAGAACAGCGACAGGAGCAAGCAAGCCCCACCGATGGCCAGCTGGTAGGACGATCGCATGCAGGTTTTCGAGGAACCTCTGAGAGTGGTACTGGGACATCACAAGCCCTTTGTCTCTGTTTTCAGCCTCTCTTATCCATTCTAGCAATAAATTCCAAGTATGAGCCTGCCACAGATCTAGCCATGTCAACATTTTGTGCTTTTTCTGTGAAGCTCTGGTCTCAGAGATCAAAGTGAGAGGCACATCCCCTGGGGATCCAGCAGAGAGCTTCCAGAAAGATGCATTCACTTCCAGTAGGAACTTACATCAACCCCAATGCACGATCTACTCTCATCAACAGCCTCTAAGCCCCTAGCAGTGGGGAGCAGGAGAAAGTCCCCATGCCTTCTTAATTTATTGCCCAAAGAGGCCGGGTTAGAACATCGAAGCAGATTTCTTGCATGAAGCCCATCTGAGGGTTTCAAAGTTCTCAGGAGGGTCAGGCAGCAGCCTTGGCTTACAGGCGGTTTTCCAAAATGCAACACCCGATGTTTTTTTCTCATGAAAAGAAAAGAGGCACCACAGGATGGTCGCCTCTCTCAAGGCAGCTTGTCTGACTGTGATGACAAAGAAGGGACCCCAAAACGTAGATGTCACAATTAAATCCTGTCCAGGTGAGGAAACTAGTCGGAGAATAGCAGGTCTAACCTTTAGTCTTGTAAATACTCAATTAGGTTTCTTCTTAAGAGTTAGGCATAAATCTTTGGGCCAACCATCGATGCAGAAGTTCCTGGTTGGTTGGTTGGTTCTCCTGCCTCTGCCCTTAAGTTTTTATATTGGTGAACTTTTTAAATTTTGCTTTGTGTTAATATGGATGCGAATACATTATGCACAGACCTAGAGGCTAATAGGAATTCTGAAACAGTGAGAACCGAAGATGTTCCCAACTTGATTGCGATGTTTTGCAAACAGAAGAGGAAAGCACAAGATAAAAAGAATGTTTCTGGTCAAGTGAGTTTGAGAAATGCGGCATTGTTTTTGACCTCCCTGAAACTCACAAAGCACATTAGCATGATAAAGGCTCTGAGCAGTCCTGCAGGAAAAGGCAATGGGTTGCTCTTTGACTGCACGTGGTAAATATTAGCATCCCCCAAAACCAGCTCAGTGGAACACACTTTAGGAAATCTCATTTTAGAGCAGAGCTCTCTGAACTGTAAAAAGAATCAGCCATCACCAGGATGGGCTTGATCATCTCCAAAGTGGAGAGACATGTTCTCACTGGTCTAGTTTCCATCTAGAAACTTGGCCCCATCTGTGTCTGGGGGCTCACGTTCACAGGAAGCCTGGCAAGGTCTTAAAGAAGCACAGTAGTCAGGGAATGGAACCAGACCAACTGGGTCAGAGGAGCAAAGTGTTGCTCCAGGGTCATGACCATGTTGAGCTATAACTTCATTTACCCGGAATCATGCATTGGCCATGTTTTCCCCCGCGCAACTTCAACTATCTAGAACCAAGCCAGAAACACAGAAGTTAGTCAGAGTCATACTGATTAAGGGTGTTGCAGTCTTGTCCCAGGCTGTAGAGGAGGAGAACCAAGGAGCTTCCTTTGCCTTGTTTACTGTTGGATTTCAGTACCTGGCCCAAAAGAGACACTGAACAAATCCTTGTTAAAGGAAAAGATGTTCTCAGTGTCAGTGTTCCTAGTCAGCAGAAGGAAATTTGTAATGCATAGAAGGAAGACATCAAACATTAAGAAAAGGCACTGGGATTCAACGTACTGCCGTTTGGGGCTGGTGGGTTCCGTTGTCCCCCACCATCAGCCACTGTCCTTTTCCCGCTGAGCCCTCAATGCTGGCGGGATGTTGAGGTCTTGCATTCAGGAAGTTTCTCTGCTCTCCATCCGAGTTCCATACCACTCATCCCTTCTACTAAGCTCGCACAGCGAGTGACACAGAGAGAAACATGTATCATTCCCTGCCCAGAGAAGAGAGTCTACCTAAGTCTGAGACCTCCTGATTTCCATCATTTAGCAACCAAAACTAGGTTACCACATCCCTACAAGAGGTCATAAAAGCTATTCGTCTTAACGTGGATAAGAGTAAGCCAAAGTGGATGATGTCGTGATAGCATTCCCAGAGGACTTCTGGAGCCCTGTCCTTGAATAGTAATCTCTTTCTGGAGGGATCGTTGGAGGGTGTCAATTGGTAATTAGTAGTGATTAAAGTGCCTACTACGTGCTTATCACTCAGAGAGGATTCTGATGGGTAATCAGTGCCAGATATGGTCCCAATGTACAGGAAGCTCACTCTTGGCCAAAGGGCAGGAGCTGGCTGGTTGTTAAGGAGTGAGTACAGATAGCTAATCATACACGTACGCAACACGCATGCGTCATTCATGCAGAAACATACACTGTATTTTGAAAAATGTTCCAACTCTCCAGGAAATCAAAGATGCCCAAGTGAAAACGATGGAATTAACAATTCTTTTTAAAGATAGTACCAAGTAATGGTGACATTGTGGAAAACTTACAACTTGTTCTCTGTTGGTCTCTGTGTAAAGTGATACAACCTATCTGGAAAACAACCATAGGAGGATTTTCAGGAGTCTAGAAGCAAATGTTAACACATTATTGGTAGCAGGGTTACAAATGGGGTTTATTCCATAAGATACCTCAGAATAAACCTAACAAAAGAGGTAAAGGATCTATACTCTAGGAACTACAGAACACTCATGAAAGAAATTGAAGAAGACACAAAAAGATGGAAAAACATTCCATGCTCATGGATCGGAAGAATAAACATTGTTAAAATGTCTATGCTACCCAGAGCAATCTATACCTTCAACACCATCCCGATCAAAGTCCCAATGACATTTTTCAAAGTGCTGGAACAAACAATCCTAAAATTTGTATGGAATCAGAAAAGACCCCGGATTGCCGAGGAAATGTTGAGAAAGAAAAACAAAGCTGGGGGCATCATGTTGCCCGATTTCAAGCTATATTACAAAGTTGTGATGACCAAGACAGCATGGTACTGGCACAAAAACAGACATATAGACCAATGGAACAGAATAGAGAGCCCAGATATTGACCCTCAACTCTATGGCCAAATAATCTTCGACAAAGTGGGAAAAATATGCAATGGGAAAAAGACAGTCTCTTCAATAAGTGGTGCTGGGAAAATTGGACAGCCACATGCAGAAGAATGAAACTTAACCATTCTCTAACACCATACGCAAAGATAAGCTCAAAATGGATGAAAGACCTCAATGTGAGACAGGAATCCTTCAAAATCCTAGAGGAGAACATAGGCATTAACCTCTTTGACAACGGCCACAGCAACTTCTTTCAAGATACATCTCCAAAGGCTAGTGAAACAAAAGCAAAAATGAACTTTTGGGACTTCATCAAGATAAAAAGCTTCTGCACAGCAAAGAAAATAGTCAACAGATCAAAGAGGCCACCCACGGAATGGAAGAAGATATTTGCAAATGACACTACAGATAAAGGGCAGGTATCCAAGATCTATAAAGAACTTCTCAAACTCAACACCCAAAAAACAATAATCAAGTCAAAAAATGGGCAGAAGACATGAACACACACTTCTCCAAAGAAGACTATGTGTGTGACAAATAGGGCAGTTGGGTGTGACAAAAAGGACAGTTGGGTGTGTCTACATGAATTTGACCACTTCAGGGTCTAGTCAACCTTTCAGTACACGTTTGCGCCTCCATCCCATCGGGGGGCTCCCACTGTCCCATTCTTGCCCATCCACTCAGAAAGGAGAGAGACGGTACCAGGGAACGTACTCCTCCTCAGACCACACATATCCCGGTGTTCACTGACAGCATCACGCCTATAACCTTGCTGTTTGTGCCTTGCACCCTGGATGCCTTCCCATATCTTCTCCAACCTCTGCCAATCCCTCTTCACCTAAGTCATAGTTCTCTGCTCTCAATTCCCAAGTCCCCCGTACATCCAAGCACATCAAATGTAACTAATAAGATCTATACCATTTCTCGAGCATCATTTTGGCCAGGCACTCCACTACATGCTTATTCGTATGATTTCAAATCTTCACAGAAACCATGTCGCATTTTCAGGTGGGACAGCTGAGCCACAGGGATGTAAGGTATCTGGTCGCCCAGATGAATGGAGATGTATATTGAAAGCCTCGAGTGATGCCTAGCCTATAGCAAGTACTCTACAACTGGTGGTCATCTATTTTTTTAAAGAGGCAGATGCCTAGAGATGAAAATATAGAGCAAACCATAGTAATAACAAGAATACCCAAATTTATTGAGACAAATATTTTACATATGCTATTATACAGATTCCTCTCTATACATAAGGAGTGCTGAATTCTGGTTTTAGAGATAAGGAAACTAAAGCAGGCAGCTACTTAGGGCTGGAGCCAACATCTGATGGGTCTGGTGCAAGAATAAGGACTAGGTCTCTGAACTTGAGCTTGGGCAGAATGTTAGAAGGGGGGTGGAAGATATCCTGGCGAATGTTATGCGCATCTCAGCTGTACTTCATGTGTGTCCCCATTGTTCCTCAGCGACACCAGAGACCAAGGTTCCTGTGGTTATGGGGTCTGAGGCCAGGGGGTCTGGATACTAAGCAACACTTCTAGCCTGACAGAGAAGGGGATGGAGGAGGGGGCAACCTAGCCTGGCTGTCGCAGGGCTCTTGGGCAAGGACAAGCTCCCAGCTAGCCCAGGACCCATCTACAAAGTGAATCGGATTAGCGGCTTGCTTTCAATCAGTCTGACTTATGAGCACGGCGATTTGTGGGACATTTACATGAACCAGAAGACGCGTTATCTGATGAAAATTGCTTAATTTAATATCCTCGCTTGACAGGCAAAGAAGTGTGACTCTCTGGGAGAATCTGCCAGGGTGGACAATTTTTTAAAAGTCCTTGGACATGTTTAAGAAAAACAACCATGATCCTCTCCTTACGCATCAAGGAACGAAAATAGAGTTCTTGGGTCCAACGGGCAATCTGCCATCAGACTGCGGGCCCAGGGAGGCCCCAAAATATCCGCTTTCACCGCAAGACCTAAAGACAGCCATGCTCAACCTCTACCTGGCATACGAGTTGGTCTGGCTTTAGGCTGTTAGAGAGGAAGCGACTCGAGCACGGTTCTTGTGGGCTAGAAGCATGGCTGTTGATGAATTATGATTCAGCACAGAGTTAAAGCCTTTTTAAAGATAGAAAAATAGAG
Source organism: Callorhinus ursinus (assembly GCF_003265705.2). Lineage (NCBI taxonomy): Eukaryota > Metazoa > Chordata > Mammalia > Carnivora > Otariidae > Callorhinus > Callorhinus ursinus. Next base: position 7,283,901 of record NW_027397103.1, on the reverse strand, counting down.
ACCACCGTGTGGGCACTCTGTTTCCACAGCTTTTTATTCATTAATTCAACACAAAGCTACTGAGGGCTTCATATATCATTCTCAAAGTCAGCAGGCATCAGAATCACCCGGAAGGTTTGTAAATCTCGGCTTTCAGGACCCCACCTTCAGAGTTTCTGACTCAGTAGGTTTGGGACGGGGACCAAAAATTTGTGTTTCTAGCAAGTTCCCAAGTACCACCACTGCTGGTGTAGCAACGGCACTTTGAGAACCACTGGTGATGTGAACCACATCACCCGGGACCCCCTTGCCCATAAGCTTGATACACAGGACGGCTCCAGGCCCCCATTATGGACCCTACAGGAATCGAAGCTCCTGTTCCCAGCCTCAGAGAAAGCTCTGCTCAAGAAGTCAGCAACTTGCAGAGGACTTAGGACCTCATTGTCATCCCCCACCTTGAATGTCAAAGTTTGTTTAACTCTTTCCGTTTGGGGGTCACTACACTGCCCCTTTTTCACACCGCCTGCCCAGTTGTGAATATGGCCTTTTTCCTTACGTCAAATCGAGCCCACGATACGAGTGAAAACCGTCTCACAAGATTTCTGGCTACGTCAAAGCTTCTGCTTAAGATGAAAAGATACCAGGGGTGGGGTGTGGGGGTTCCCTCGCAACAATATTTTTCCAAATTCAAATTAATAATAGATGGCCCTGCTGCCTGCAGCCTCTGGCCACCCTACGGTGGGGGCAGGGAGGGGGGTTGCCCCCTGGCCCTTTCCTGTATGTGGCAGCCTGTCCTCATGGCCGGTCCCCAGCTCCTCGATCTCTGTGTCTCCTTCCATCCCTTCTCCTCATCCCTACCCCACCCCACTTCTATGCCCCACCTCGTAGAGCTCCAGATTCTCCATGCTCCATTTTATAGAGGGATTCTGCTCTCCCTGGTTCTACTCCCAAACTCAGCTCTCAGCCCATGTCTGCATATCCAAACCTGTGAAACGTAAAGGCCTTTCCTTTAGCAGGAAAACAGTTAGAGCCACATAAAATTCCGCCCCATCTCCCACCTCGGGTGTTTAGAGATGAACAGGTCTGTGCCAGGTCGGCCCTGTTAGTCTAACAGAGAGATGACATGTCACACTAGTACAGTATTAGGGTGTATTTTCAAGCACTATAACCCACATAAGTATTAAGGACTCTGAGAAGAAGGCCAGGACACAGGAGTAACAGCCCTAGCTGTAGAAGCCATGGAAAGCTCTCTAGAGGGGCCACACCAAAGCTGTTATACTGCATTTGCCACTTGTATAAAGGGGAAGGGTAATCCGGGAAGAGAGGACAGCAGAAAGAGAAAGACACAAGCGTCTAACAACTCTTTAAGGAAACTCAGTTTCCACCCCCACATTAGTCACCTTCTAATGGGTGATAAGAGCCAATGGTAGGTCTCCTCTTGCTTGTCCTATAAATAAGGTCCAGCCCCTTCCTTTAGAAGGTGTGAGCGCTTAGCAGGCATCGCTATCCTCAGCTTTGAAGTTTGGCTCAAGTTCCAGGATAGCAAAGGCTTTATTTATAATCCCATTACACTAGTAAGCAATTATGGAGCGCCTACTGTTTAAAAATCTGTGCACGCTGAGCATGTAGGGAACAAATATTTGAGATTTAACGCCTACCATAGTGGCCTGAAAAATAACTCAGAGGGCAAGATGTCTCCAGTCTTCATAGCCAGTGAGTGCTGTATGAAGCTGTATGAAGTGTGGTGTTTCCTCAATGCTATACCATGTGTCATCTGTATCATGGAGACAGACTGTGTTTAGAGATGAGAAAAGGAGGAAGATGATAAAATGTCTGTGTATTTATCAGGACTCGTTCAGTTTCTAACAGAACAACTCCCCTCTAAATATTGTTTCAAGAGGATTCAGGCATGGATGGATCAAGGCGATCATCTGATAACTGAACAGTGGTCATCTAGACTTTCTCTTTATTTCTAGCATCTGTTTTTCTCTGTTTTTGTTTCATGCTCAATGGGGCTCATTCCTTTGATCACTCCGAAATGTTAACATTTACCTCTTAGCAACCTCAGCAGAAAGGAGACTTTCTCTTTCCTGGTAGCTCCATCAAAATTTCCCTAACACTCACAGGCTTCTGACTGGTCTTGCTTGGATTGTGTACCCACCTCTCAAACCAATCTCCGTGGCCAGGAGAATGCAGGCTATCATTAGCCTGGTCTAGAATACCACCTGCCCATCCTATGAGACAGTGGTTGTAGCTGATCCAAACAACCAGGACTGAACTGCTGGTGGAGTGTGGGTAAGGAGGCAGCTCACACAGGAAAGGACATCAGACAGGCAAAACCAACAGGCATCTACCTGAATGTGTAACATATGAATTTTTAAAACCAAGTGTATTCTCATGAGTTCCATAGAGAATTATAACTCGATCACTTCCCATGAGGGCGCCTGCAAGGCAGGGTGGGGTGGGGGTTAGAGAGGGGGTCACTGATCTGACTTTAGAGGTCATGTCCCAGCTGCCTTACTTAGCATCTGAGCAACCTTGAATAAATAGGCATAACAAGAGTATTTACCTCCCGAGTTCTGTAAGGATTAAATGAGCAACTACAAGCACTTGGAAGAGTACCTGTCCTGTTTTAAATTTGACTCACTGTGGTTATTAAAACTTCTCGTGCAATTTTATGCACCTTGATTAAAGGATTTATGTCTTTTACCAGATTTTTCAAGGGATTTGTGATGGAGGGGGGAAAAAAAAAGCCCTGCTTTTTTGAGACAATGGTGTCCTAATTCGGACCTATCCTGAAAGGCCTCATTTCTCCTATGGTTTTGTGGGCTGGTAAAATCTCGAGACTTATTGGCAAGGCGGCCTGACAGCACAGATCCTGGCTTTTACTCAAGCCTTTAGGAGTTTCGCAGGGCTGTCTGGGCACCCATTTCACTTTGGTCTTCTTAGGTTCCATCAACGCAAGACTGGTGTGGTGGACGGATCTTCAGTTCCAGGGCTGAAGCAAGAGACTGGCTCCAGGCCTCTGAAGAAAGGGCTCTGCTGGGCATCAATCACTTTGTCAGATTCCTGGGGACAGTAAGCAGCAGTGCATACTTTGTGGTAGCCCACATTTGAGATCAGACTGTGTAGGCACACAGCGAAACAGGTCTTCAATTTCAATTAGACACCACATCCAGATAACTCGGGGAAAGGGAGAGAGAAGCAGGGCACTATTAGGTGCATGTGCAGAGGGAGTGGTTGATGAAACCACGGGATCTCTGAAATCACCCCCACTCTGCCCTTTGCCCTTCCATCCCTGCCTCCCCCAAGTCTTCTGACTTTCTCCCCCTGCCACCAGAGACCGGGCCCCCTCCCACCACACAGTGGAGGAGAAGTCGGGGGAGGGAGAGCCTTGGAGCGGAGAGACCACTGGACGGATGGAAGGTCCAGTACAGGAAAACCCAGGGAAGGGCAACCTGTAAGCTAGCTGGCCCCATGTTGTCTGCTTCCAACAAAGCGCTTTTCCAACAATTACCAAAAACACCCTGGTCTCTTTGGCCTGTGCACTAGAGTGGATCACTGCATCCAATTCTTCCCTCTCTCCCCAAATTCGAACCATACAGTGATGCCCATTGTTTTGTGATTTTGCAGGTCTCTGCTATCTTCCCAGAGTCTGGAGCTGAGCCTGGAACATAGTAGGTACACAGGAAACCTTTGCCAGTTGAATGCAAGGCAGAGACCCAAGCGCTGCATAAATGAGGAAATAGCATTCCTTATTTAGAGTCGCATGGCTAGTAAACAGAGACAAATCCAGGTCTGTCTGACTTCAAAGCCTAGGATTGTCCAAATGCGCCAGATGACCTCTTACTTCAGTGTCTGTATGTTATCAGGATCGTGTCCCTCAAGCCAGGAGCCAACAGAGTGAGGGCTGGTACAAGCATGATCGACTAGACTGCAGAAAGAAAATATGAAAACCTCTAGATTAGCTCATCTTTTAAAATTTCAATGTATTTCTGTATATGTTTTACAACATACGAAGTTTATTACTACAGTGGTGCATATAAAATACACAGTGCACGCTCGAAGATGTACCTTAAGGATAAGGTGCACGATCCCCCAAAAGTCTAGTTATTCACCAATAATAGAACAGATAAACAAATTGTGATATATTCCTATGATGGAATAGTATGAAAATGAATAAATGGGACCACACTCAACAACATGGATGTGACATGGCTGAATCTCAAACACAACGTAAAGTGAGCAAGGCCAGACACAAACTAGTGTGTGCTCTGGGGTTCCAGGTATATAAAGTACAAAAACAGGCCAAATTAAAATTTTGATGTTAGAAGTCAGGATAGTGGTTATCTCTGGGTAGGAGGCTGGTTGGAGATTGGGAAGGCATTGCTGGCGGCGTGGGTGAGGGCATTGGAGGGGCTGGTAAAGTTTATTTCTTCATCTTGTTGGTAAATACATGTGTCCACCTCGTGGTAGTTCATTGTGCCGTGTGAAATTTTCTTCATGTAAGTGCATGTGACACATCGATGGAGTGGGTGCAAGATGGCCCCCCACTCATTACTATTCCTCTCCCCCTGGATCTGGGCTTGCCTTCATGTGTCAGTTTGGACCTCTTGAGAAACAGATGGTGAGATGGAGTTAGGAGTGCAAGGGGTTGGTCGCAGGGGGGTAAGAAAGTTTCCCTGGAAGATGAAGGGAGGGGAAGCAGAGCTAGACAGAGACAGGCTGACAGCGCCATGCAGATCTGACAAAGTCTTGGGCCACTCCATGTGGTGCTCCAGAGCAAAGATGACTCACTAGCAGAGTCTGGCACTGCAGAGAAACGGCCAGACCCTAGAGCCCCCACCATACTTGGTCCTCGGCTGGAGGGCCCCTTGGCGGGAGGTCCTCTTGGGCTGGGATACCCATGGGATATCCTAAATGTGCCAGAGTCAGAGGCTGCCATGGGAAGCACTGTTCTCAGCTGAAAGACAAATTCTAAGGGACTTGCAAGTAGCATGTCTCCATGGCTGCCACCCTGAGCACCTTAGCTGGCTTTCTGGGATTTTCAAGTTTGGGTTATAAGAATCCCTGTAGCTTCTGCCTGCACCTCCAAAAACACAGACTCTTGGAGACCCAGACTTCGTGTAAGAAGTCTGGCTACCCCGAGACTGCCATACTGTGAGGAAGCCCAGGTGAGCCATGCAGAAGGGTCCATGGAGAGAGAGAGGGACACAACGGTCCCCGACTATTCCCAGAATTCCTAGCCTAGCCACGTGGCAGGAAGAAGCCATCTTGGATTTCCCAGTTCCAACTGATGCCATGTGGAGAAGAAACAAAGTGCCAAGCTGACAGCCAGAACCAAAGCCCCAGACGTATGGCCCCAGGCAAACCGTCCCAGCCATTCCCACTCTGTGAGGCCTTGGCCATTGTGGAGCACGAGTGAGCCATCCTTCTTCTGCCAGGACGGTATGTCTGACCTACACCCTCATGGGAGTAAGAGAATGGTTGTTTTCCTCCACCAAAGGTGGGGGTGGTTTTTCATGCAGAAATAGATAACTAGAACCATTTATTTAAGAGGGGAAAAAAAGCATGGATACATTGTAGCCTAAGCCACGTGGACAGCTAATTGGAGGGAGGGATAGCATTCTCATTAGCTAATCTCAACCTCTCGCGCATAAGGATTAGGAAAAAATGCTCACGATTATGAACAATAGCGTAGCGCGTTCATGGTGCTGCTGACCAGCTGTGTGGCCTGGGGCATGTGCCTTCACTTCATTAGTAAAATGGAAAAAATGGAAGAGCTTGAAGGAGACCAAGCATCTGCAGCACTTAGCATGTTGCCTGGCACGGAAGAAATGCTCAGCCAACATGGGTTATCATCAGCACAGTGACTGGTTCCAGCCCCTCCATCAGATGGAAGGAAATCATAATTCCTGTTCTGCCCACCTGTTCCAATTGCTGATCATGGGGGAATAATAACAACAACAACAACAATAGTAATAACAACATTAATAACAATAATAATAACAATAACAATTATTATTATTATTGTTATTATTAATGATGCCAGCTCTCTTGCAGCCAGTGGTCAGGCCATGTGCCGCACACTTCACACCTGCTGTCTCCTGTAAGCCTTCCTATAGCCCTGAGACATAGACACTATGATGAGTTCCATTTTACAGATGAAGAAACTGAGCTTCAGAGAGGGCAAGTGGTTTGCCCATAGCCACACAGCAAGTATGATCTGAATCCAGACCTCAGACCCCAAAGCTGCAAGGTAAATATTCTTCTGGTGGTTCAACACGTTTAGCTACGCTCTGGACCACATTCAGTGAGTCTTTTTCACTATAGAGTACGAGAGACTGATGAATACAGGTGGACGCCAAAGCGGTGGTATTTGTAGCACATGCCCATGGTTTATGATGATGGTGGAGCAGAAAATTGGAAACTGGAACCAACCGCAGATGTAGGTTATACAGCAACTGGTGGATTCTTTGCAAACATGCATGCTTCTCTCCACTCCTCGGTGATGTGACTTTTCATCTCTTCCCAGGAGAAGGCAGAGCCTGTTCTCTAGCCCTTGAATGCGAGCTGGCCATGTGACTCACTTTAACCAGTAGAACATGGTAGAAGCAATTCTATGCCTGCTCTGAGCTGAGGTCCCAAGATGCCTTGCAGCTTCTTCTCTTCCTCTGAGAACCAACCAGCCACTGTGGGAACAAGCCCCAGCTAGCTGGCTGGGGAGAGACTGCGTGGGGTGTAGAGAAGCCAGTGGGAGGCATTCTAGACCAGCCGGTCCTAACCAACCTGCAGCTAACAGTGGATGCATGAATGAGCCCAGCAAGACCAGAAAACCACCTGGCTGAACCTGCCACCATTTCCCACCTTGCAGAATGACGAGCTCGCAAACAGCTGTTTTAAACCTTGAAGTTAGCAGATCCAGGGAATTTGCACAGACCCTTCTGTCCTGTGGTCAAGGATACCATGGTCAAAGGATACCGTGCTATCCCACCATGGTGGGACTCAAACGGGTGGGAGCTCTGGGATCGGTTATATGAACATATTTGCACAAAATAACAAGAAAGGCTGTCAGTTATGCAAGACCTACTGTGCACCAGCTATTGTCCTAAAAATGCCACAGGTGCTAAGTCATCTAATCATCTCACCACCTCTCTATGGTTCGTACGTCTGACCAGCCCCATGTTACAAGCGAGAAACTGAGGAACAGAGAGCCTAAATCACTTGTCCAGGGTCACACAGTAAATTGGGGGTACAGTTGGGAGTCAAACCCAGGCCATCTGGCTCTAGAGTTTGTGCTTTTAAAAGCCAAAGCGTGGGGTGCCTGGGTGTCTCAGTCACTAAGCGTCTGCCTTCGGCTCAGGTCATGATCCCAGGGTCCTGGGATCAAGCCCTGTATTGGGCTCCCTGCTCAGTGGGAGGCCTGCTTCTCCCTCTTCCACTCCCCCTGCTTGTGTTCCCTCTCTCGCTGTGTCTTTCTCTGTCAAATAAATAAAAAACTCTTAAAAAAAAAAAAAGCCAAAACATGCTGGGCTGCTCTGAGTAAGCCTGCTGCTTGCTCCAACTCGTTCCAGGGCTCATCATGAACTTGGCAAAGGAGTTAATTTCTCTGAGACTCAATTTTCCCATCTGTACAATGGGGATAATAATAGTATCTCCCTTCTGGGGTTATTAGGCGATGTAATAAGATAATGCAAGTACCCATCAGGGTTCAGTAAATATCAGCTATAATAATGATTAATTGCTTTATATGTATGCAAGTGTTTCATTATAGAAATATTTTATGGCAATAATAAATTGCTAATTATTTTATAAGTGGGTATGCATTTAGTTATTAGTCATGCTGTTACTTGGAGTCATCAAATTCTAAGTCACATAATGATTGTCCCCGCCATTTTCACCATTCTCAGGTTTGACTCTGTCCCTGTCACTGGTTTCTCTTCAGATGTTCCAGAAAATCCACCAAGTACGCTGAGAGCCTTCAACATCTTAAGGAAGCAGAAAGGCAGAACCTAGCAGGACCTCAGCCTGACTTCTCCATCGACCTGCAGCCTGAATTCCTTTAGGTGTCACTGAAGTCCTTGAGTTCTGGGGAATCTTCAGCTCCCCAGAAACAGCCTGCCTTTGGAAGCCTTACTTGGCCAAGGCTTGGCCTCCTGTGTTCTCAGATGTTGGGGACTGAGGGCAAACAACCTCAACAGCTCCCATTTCTAGCCTTTGGCCATGAGGTTGATGGAGAACTCATGGGATTCCCAGTTAGGCTCCGTTATGACTATCTGACCAGCCCAATGGCCATCATCAGCATCATCGGCATCATTAGCATCATTGGCAGCCACACGAGGAGGTGCTTGTGGGGCATTCTTGATGGCCGGGCAGGACTTGGACAGTGAGACACATGTATCCCCCCTGGGCTGGGGGACTCAGAAAGGGTGGCAGAAAGTCCACCAAACTTAGAGTTTGCTCACTCTGGGTGATGCCCTTTGCCCCCCACCCCCAGCAGGCTTTGTCAACACAGAGATCCCTCTTCAAGGAAGGACTTGCTGTTCCCCTACAGGAAGGGAGGTCAGCAAATGGCCCCCAGCAGCCAGCCCCTTCAGGTCTTTCTCAGTTGCAGAGAGCCACCTGGCCCAGTGTCATGTCCTTCCACGGGCCCGAAATGGAAGTTTAAATGCCCAGCCAGTTTGGCCCTGATGCAGGACAACTGTGGGGCGCTATTCACTCCAGAACTCCTCATCAAGCCAGGTCTGCTTTGAAGATCTTCTTTCCTTCTGGTCTGATGCTGCCTTCACCTCTTCATTCGTGGTGTTGATCCTTCATAAGCACCTTGCACCCCAGACTCTGCCTCCATGTCTGCCTCTAGAAAACCCAACCTGACACACAGATACCTAAGTTCTTTCAGTCTCCAACCTACCCCACTTCCACCTGCACCAAGTCTTGCCAAACGAGGTGTCAGCATTTCTTGTGACATCAGCATGCACCCCCACAAGCTTACCTGGGAGCTTAATTTCACCTTGCACACGCACTGAAGACTGTCCTTACTACAAGTCCGTCATCACTTCCTTGGGTAATTTGGGCTAAGAGTAGAAATGCTAGCAAGTCCCTAGTAACCCCTCACCTTGAACTCCCTGTGTGATTTCATCCCAGCAGCATCCTCCAGCAAAATGAGATCATCCCCATCCTACAGAGGAAGAAACAGGCTCAGAGAGGTGGAACGAATGAATTACCTTCAAGGATTCAGTCTAGTTTTCTACTTCCAAAGACTAAGCTGAGTAGTAGCTTGTGTACCCATGCACATTTCTTCCAGAAGACGCTTACTAGATACTTCTTGGCTTAGAATCTTGGGCAAGTGGGAGAGAGAAAGGCAGTGTAACTGGTGGCTGAGGGTTTGGTGCTGGTGCTAGATGGTCTGCATTCAAATCCCATCTCCTTGACACACAAGCTCTGTGACTTTGGCCTATGATATAACCTCTCTGAGCCTCCATCTTCTTGTCTGTAGAATGGGGATGATGGTAGTTCCTACCTCAACATATAATTGTGAGGATTAGGAACTTGGTACATGTAAGGTGTTCAAAACATAGAAAGTCTTCAGTAAATGTTGGATGCAATTATTAGAGAATAATTCTTGGAGACCAATAACTCCTGAAAATTCTTTGCCTAAAGAAGGTTCTGTGAATTTCAATTTATGCATCTGTAAAGAGGGACTCACTTTCAGGATTCTTATAAAGGTTAAGAAATAGTATGTGCAGAGGCGCCTGGTGGCTCAGGCTTTAAATGTCTGCCTTTGGCTCAGGTCATGATCCCAGGGTCCTGGGATTGAGCTCCGTGTTGGGCTCCTTGCTCAGCAGGGAGCCTGCTTCTCCCTCTGCCTCTGCTCCTCCCTGCCCCACTTGTGCTCTTTCTCATGCTCTCTCTCTCTCAAATAAATAAAATCTTAAAAGAGAGAGAGAGAGAGATAGTAAGTGCAAAGGGTCTTGGGCAAAATGGTTACTCTGTGAAGAGTAGTGAGTATAACAATGGGAATGTTTGGTCCTCCGTAGTCCTAGATGTTACCAAGACCAAGCCTCAACTTTTGTTCTTGATTTCCAATGCATGAACAGAATTGTTCCTTCAGCAGTGATTTGGCTTTACAAATGAACAAAAATATGTTCATTTCATGTTTTGGCCAGAACGTTTACAACTCATCACGAAAATGTTAATTGTCCAGTGATCAGTCTTGCCCTTAGATCTGAGCAACAGGGGACCTGGGCCCAGCCCCCCATACTTTGAACTACCTTCCTTGAAATGTTCTAAATCCCCTCGGATGCCTGGGACCACACAGGGCTGGCTGCCCTGTCTGAGCAGAGTGCTCTGAGTCTGGATGGGACCCACACGGGTCCTGGTCCCTGTTACTCCTCTTTGCAGCTCTCTCTGACCCTCTGACCCACACGTGAGACCAACCAGATGCCTTTAGGAGCTCCAGGACTTGTACCTCTGGGGTTGGTTGTCACAGGGCCCCATGACCAGCTCCGGTTCCAGAGGGCAGCTTGGTGTACAGATCACCCCCACAGGCCTGCAAGGTATTTCTTTCGTGGACTCAGGCCACCAAAATGGTCCAGACCTGCTGATTTCAGGTAACTCCAATTGTTTACACAGACAGGGATCTGCAAAAAATATTTGCCCAGGGCCTCCTACATCCTGTGTGCAGGCCTGCCTGTGGCGGTCAGAATTGTGATTGTCGGTTGTATGTTCCTATTCACATAAAGACACTTGTCTTTAATGATTATTAATGGGGAAGAAAAATAAGTTTTTAAGGAATGCTGATTGCTCGAGAAATAATTGCAAAACATGAAATAGACACAACAGAAGAGGAAGAAAGGAAATAGATTTGGGAAGTGAGATGTGTGGAGACCTCTGATCTAGGACACCCCTTTTACTGTACAGATGGGGAAACTGAGCCCTGAGGTGTAGAGCTTCATTGCCCAGACTCACCCATGGTTATCTGGCCACATTCTATGCTTGTAGGAGGCTCGACACTTGCTGACAAGCACGAGTAATTGATTGATAATAAAAGCCATCACCCACGGCCTGAGACCGAGTTTATAACCCTGATGCTAATGGGCCCCAGAGAGGCAGAGGGTGCTGGTAACCACTTTCCCCCTCATCTCCCAGGACTAATAGCTTTATGGAGGTCATAAACTACTGAGTATTCCAATGATGAGAGTGACCTCCCTTGGCCAAATGACCCACCCTACCTTGATTGACACGCAGGCCTGGCATTCCTTAGAGCAGCAAAAACCAGCTTTTCTCTGGGCCTATGGCCTAACCACAAGACCCCAACCCCACTGGAAATTTCCCAGATGTCCTGGGCAGTTGTAAGCCTCTGCTTGCCCATCCTGATTCAAGGCAGGAATAGGTTCAGACAAGAGGCTTCTACAGCAAGTCCACCGCATAGTCCAATTCTCAGATAATTATCCCCTCTCTACACAGAACAGCCTGGAAGACAAAGGGAACACTGTTAGCCTCTTCTAGTTCCGGTGCTAAGAGTCATTCACTCAATCATTCACTCAGCTCGTTTTAGTAAATGTGTTGGCCCAGCCTCCAGGATGGTCCCCAACAATCCCTGCTTTCTGGAGGGGATTAATGCCCTTGTGGAAGACCCTCCCACCCTGAATAGGACTGATCTAGGTAACCAGGAAAATATTGTGGAGGTAACAGAGTGTGACTTTTGAGGCTAGGTCATATACGATCCTACAGCTTCCACCTTGCCTCCTCTTTTGGATCACTTGTCTGGGGGAGGCCAGCCACCGTGTTGTAAGCAGCCCTGTAGAAAATCTGCATCACAAGGAACTGAGGCCTCTTGCCAGCAGTAAGCATGACTTGCCAGCCAAGTGAGGGAACCACCTTGGAAGTGGAGCCTCCTGCCCCAGCCAAGTCTTCAGATGAGACTGCGGCCCTGGCTGATGTTCTGACTGTGATCTCATGAGAGATCCTGAGCCAAACCTGCCCAGCCAAGCCACTCCTAGATTTCTGACCCACAAAAACTGAGATGATAAATGTGTATTGCTTTAATTTGGGGATAATTAATGACACAGCAATTAACTACTAACATGACAAATGTCTGTTGTGTCCCAGGCCCTGAAATAGGCACTAGTGTGCAAAAAATGGACAGAGCAGATATAACCTCTGCCCTCACAGAGCTTATAGTCCAGAAGCAGATTTTTATGAAGAGGGTGCAGTTTGCCTGGCCGGATCAAGACTGGATAGGAAATGGGATCTGATATGAGCACAGTCAAACTATGATCTTCTCTAGGAAAGAAAATTAAAGCAAAAACTTTCACTTTGTTGTTCTGTATTGTTTGATTGCCTTGTCACAAGCACACATTGCTTTTAAAGTAATTTCTATCAGGGTGTCTTCTCATAAATACTTCTCGTGAGAGTTTAACTGATACCCATTTTTTTTAAAGCCTCCTTGGCAACATTTATCCAAAAAAATCATTAGAAGGCGCACACCCTTTAGCTCAGACATTCCACTTAAATTAATTTATTATGAAGAAATATGCAGAGCCCTCTTGGCTCCCTGAGCAGCTCCATGGTGGTTGGCAAGAACCAGCGCCTTCACGAGAGGCAGCAAAAAGGGAGCCAAGAAGAAAGTGGTTGATCCATTTTCTAAGAAAGATTGGTATGAAAGATAGGTTCAATATAAGAAATATTGGAAAAACACTAGTCATGAGAACTCAAGGAACCAAAATCACTTCAAATGGCCTTGAGGGTCATGTTTTTGAAGTGAGCCTTGCTGATCTGCAAAACAATGAAGTTGCATTTAGAAAATTCAAGTTCATTCCTGAGGCTATTCAGGGCAAACACTGCCTGACCAATTTCCATGGCATGGATCCTACCCGTGACAAAATGTGCTCTGTGGTCAAAAAAAAGGTGGACCATGACTGAAGCTCATGTTGATGTCAAGACTACCGACAGTTATTTGCTTCCTCTATTTTGTGTTGGTTTTGCTACAAAACGCAATGATCAGATTTGGAAGACCTCTTTCACTCAGTGTAACAGGTCCACCGAATTCAGAAGAAGATGATGGAAATCATGACCCAAGAGTTGCAGACAAATGACTTGAAATTAGTGGCCAATAAGTTAATTCCAGACAGCACTGGAAAAGACATAGAAAAGGCTTGCCAGTCTATTTACCCACTCCATGATGTCTTTGTTAGGACAGTAAAAATGCCGAGGGAGCCCAAGTTTGAATTGGGAAAGCTCATGGCGCTGCACAGTGAAAGGAGTCATTCTGGAAAAGCTACTGGGGATGAGACCAGTGTTAACATGAACGAGCTAATGGAGATGAGCCACCAGTCCAAGAATCTGTTGAAAATGCAGACATTTCATGGTGACAGATAACAAATCTTATTTGTGATGTTTTAAAAAAATATGCAGGGCGCCTGGGTGGCTCAGTCGGTTAAGCAACTGCCTTCGGCTCAGGTCATGATCCTGGAGTCCCAGGATCAAGTCCCACATCAGGCTCCCTGCTCAGCAGGGAGTCTGCTTCTCCCTCTGACCCTTCCCCCTCTCACGTGTTCTCTCTCTCATTCTCACTTTCTCAAATAAATAAAATCTTTAAAAAAAATAAAAAAATATGCAGAAATGTACAGAAAGGGAGACATAAAAGGATGCCCACTGCACTGTTATTCAGGAGTGCAAAAAAATTAGAAACGGCCTAAATGTCAGCAATAGTAAGTTGGTTAAATTATCATTTAATCATGGGCCATCCATCCATTGGAATCTTATGTAACAATCAAAAATGATGACGTCACTCTCCACTTCTTTTCTAGGAAATGCGTCCTGACATAATACTAAGTGAGAAAGACAGGCCATACAACGGTATATATTGTATAACTCCATTTTAATAAAAAGCATATATATTTATGCATAAAATTATTGGAAGGCTAAACCACAACATATTAATGATGTTATGTCTAGGTAGAGGGATTATCCATATATATTTTTTTTGTTTCTCTTGGCTTGCTGTGATCTTTCACTTTTATTTTAAAAACATGGATTACACCAGGAATATATAGAGTTCCAAATATATTTTTGTCAAGGTCTTTTGAATACTCATTAATATTGCTCACCTTCACAGTTTTTAGGCTGTTCTTGTCTTTCACCAGCCTGCCGGTCCCTGAATACTGACCAGCCTCTCTTCTCCCCACCTTGACCGACTACTGGGCATTGGCAATACCCCTGGGTCCCAGAATCAAATAGAGAACACAGATCAAGTGTTTTCAAGTTAACCCCTCGAGCTGCCCCCAAACAGCCCCCCTCCACTCTCTGCAGGGAAGATCCACTCTCTAGAGAACCCTTGGCCTGTTCACCATCTCTGGCAAACAAGTCCAATTTCTGGCTTTAAGAACAGAGTGAACCAAGGACACTGATTTACTGCCCACCAAGGGCCTGTGCAGAGAGCAAGCCGATGGTGTTCCCCATTTGGGGTGGCTCTTGAAGGATTTGTGGCTCCAGCAGAGAAGCTTTTAAAGGAGCATAAAGCGAGTTAAGTGATCAGGAATTTTATCCTATTGAAATGAAAGGAGGTGGGGAGGAGGCTGTACCTTTAAACTTGGCCAAGGTCCACCTCACAGTAACAGGACTGTGTTGGGCAGATCGGTGTTCTACTGCTGACCTCCAGCAAGAGATGTCCACCTGGACCATTTTCACCTCTTGAGTTCAACAACATGACCCTGGCTCTGTTCCCATGACTGGCATGACCCCAACCAGCATCTCAGTGGCTAGACCCACCCCTCCTCTTCACGCCCCTCTGAACGGATCCATTCACCTACTTGCCAATAAGAGATCTGCAGTAACAAACTGCATGTTTGGACTTGGTTTTGAAGACAAGAAGGGCTTCATTTATCCCTTCTAGAGTGTTGAGTGCCTCCTACAGGATGCGGATGTGGCTCTTCCTGGACCAACAACTGGGTGTGGAGCCTTGAACGAGACCACCTGCTCCCACAGTTGTGGAGTTCACCTTTGAGGCAAGACAGAGATGCTGAACAAATAAATAAGCAGGGAAGACAATTTCTGATGATGATAAATGGGAAAAAATAGACTCGTAAGTTGGTGAATAACTGAGACTTTGATCCAAAGTCCGGGAAGAACTTTCCACAGAGTGATATTTGAGCCAAGACCTAAATAAAACTAGAAGCTCATAAACCTTTTTCAACCTGTTTTTCAATCACCCAGCTCAGTGGCAAACTCACGCTGGTCCCATTCAGCCTCACTGACTCAGAGGATGTGGGGGGCTTTCTGGTCCCTGGACCACCATGCATCATGGGGATGTTCAGGGTGCCAGCCTCCATCTCCATCACCCTTCATCTTACAAGTGTCTGAGACAATGGGAGGGGAGGTTGTTCAGAGGGGAAAGTCACCCTGGGACCCAGCCAAGTCTCAAGGCCTTGCAGATTGATGTTCAACACGTGGCATGTTGGTTGCGGTTAAAAGGCGGTCCCAGCTGGACACCACCAGGAAGTTACGGCCAGTGCGGCCTCCAGCACTCACTAGAGCAGGACTGGACAATTTCATGCTGCTCAGAGCCCACTTGGCTTATGGATGTGCCTTCAGGAGGACTCTGATCTAGGCCCCAGTGTCTGTTCAGCCTCTCAGGCTGGTCCTCTCCACTAGCTCCCCTTCTCTCTTTCCAACCTCAAGTTCTCTCCATCTTTTCCCCTCCCTCCCAGCCTGGCCATTCTTTTCTAACTCAAGATATGAGAACTCACTCTTATTCATAATCGAAACCAAACATATTGTTTATGACTGGAGGTCCCCCATTAAAGGTTTAGGATTTTGAATTTCAAAAGCCAAGATGAGATGCCATATTGTTTCATTTTCTGCAATCTCAACTTTTCACTGAAGGAATGGGTACCAAGGGCCTTGCTCACGTGGAGGTAGGGAGTGACCAAACGGGGAAGCAGGCATACTCTGAAGCATAATAGTAAACGTCAAAATACCAAAAAAAAAAATATTTCACTCATTGAAAAAATATGCATCTACCAGGCATAGAGTTTGGGACTAGAACACAACAGGCATGTGGACAAGGCCCACAGAGGGGCCAGGGAACAGGAAAAAGGAGGAAGCAAAATGACCTCCAACTGACAGTCTCAGTCAACAAAGAGGCACTCCAGAGCAGAGATTGCTGGACCAAAATGGCCAGGCCCCAGTACCTCCATGTGAAGCCAGGGCAGATCTTGAAGGTGCCGCAGCTGGAGGCTGTGAGCTAGGGTACTGCTCACCTCTTGGGCAAAGGGTAATCTGAACGGGGCACCCCTGGGACTCTCTCATACCCTAAGGAGGGCAGGCAAACGGTACTAAAGAGATCAGAGGAGAGTCAAGCCACTTGATTCTTAAGGCTATCATAGCATCCCTGGCCAGGAAATCTAAGTAGAGGCCAGAAGGCACTGTATATGTCAGGGACGTGTACAGTAGGGTGGTCAAGTGCACAGAACGTGGGTCTGTGCCACCTGAGTTCCAATCCCACCTCTGCTACCCTCTAGCTGCATGGTGTGGATAGGTGACTTCAGCTTCCCCTTTAGCAGATTGGGGATAATAATAGAACTGACCCTATAGCTTTATTGGAAGGATTATGGAGAAGTTAATGTTTTAGAAAGCACTTAGAAAATGCCTGGCCAGGAAACACTATTAGGTAAGTGTTAGTAAGTGTCCCGGTAAAAAATGAGGAGAAAGAGCCCTCCAGGCAGAAGGCACAGCCTGGGTAATAGCCCAGAAGACAGGATCAGAATAGCACAGAATGTAACCCACATCAGTGGGCCGAAGCCAGCCAAACGGCTGGTTAATCACATTCGACTCGAGCGGTATTTAATTTATTTTTCAGGCACGGATTTTAAGGGAAATAACATTCTCCAGTCTTGCCAAACAGCCCACCAAGATGGACTGTGTGATTTTTCTCTAAAATCCATCCGGATCTTACCCAGATGGATTCAAAGCTGAAAAGCAACGAAAACCACCCATCTTCCCACAGCCCGCTCTCGTTAAAGCTGCAATTTCTTCCAACACGACAGATGTTGACACGCATTCTTGCTGCCACCCATCAGAAAGTCTGGGTGCACCCTTGTAATGCCCCCTCCCCATCCAGGACTCCGGTCCTCTGTCTCGCCCCACCAAGGCCATGCAGGCTGCGGACACCGCCCGCTCCTTCCTGCCCCTCTGGCCAGCCCATATGGAATGAGTTGCTCCATTTTCACTTCTTATCAGAGATGGAAATATTTCCCCCCTGTCTTTGCGGAGTTTTTCCACGTCTGTGAGCTGGACAATGCTTAACTCTTATCGTTCCAAAGCACTGCCAGCCTTCCGACTCCCAGACCAAAATTGCAGGGTTCAGCATTGTCAGATCACAAGAAGGGGAGGGGAGGGGATCGTGGAAGGAGGGGCAGGTCAAGAGGGCACTTAAAGTACCAACAGTTCATGCTGAGAAGAATTCAGTTGCTTCCCTCTGTAACTTTAAAAAAGAGGTCTTTGAAGTAGCCTCTCTTCCATCTTATTAACCTTGAACCTGTCCTTGTAGGATAACAGTGATAATAACCAGCACGCTTTAACCCTTCCAGCAACCCACTGAAATAAATAGATGTTCTCATTATTTGTCCCATTTTACGAGTGAAGCTCAGAGAGGTCAAGTGACTCTCCCAAGGCCACACAGCCATTAAGTGGAGAGCTGACGTGTCTGACCTCAGATTATCCATCACACTCTCAACCAGCAGGGGAACATACCTGAACATGCCCCTGTAGTCTGGGACAGTCTCTTCACCCCAACCTAGCAAAGTTTACAGACACTACCTGAGGTGGGAGAGTAGAGTGGGGAGTCACTCACCCAAGGGCACATAGCTAGTGGGAGAGCCCATACAGACACAGGCCCAGGACTTCTGGAGCACACCCATTTATTCCTACTTTCTTCTATAAGAAAGATGGAGCTGAGGCCCAGTGATCCATAAAGGAGAAATGGATAACTATATGTTGTAGCTCAGAGCCTGTGTTGTGGAGGTGTGCAGAACTGGGTTGTCAGATGTCGCCAGTTATAAGCTGTGTGATCAGGGACTAGTTGTCTTAACTCTCTGAGCATCAGTTTCCTCCACTGTGAAATGAGGGGTAACAAAAATCTATCTTAAAGGGTCATCGTAGGGTTGACCTGAGACTGTAAAGACAAAGTGCCCAGCACAGTGCTTGGCACATAATATTAGTCCTCTGCAAATACTAACTCTCATTATGTTGATATTAACAATCAGCTCCACAAGCTGATTTATCTCCCAAGGCATCCAACAGTTATCTGTGGTCCACAAGTACACGCAGAGCATTGGACCGAGAGCTGCTGGTGATGCAAAGAATCAGTTCTCAAGGAACTTCATGCAAGAAATGGGAGCTCAGAGTGTGACAAGGTCAATGGCGATTTCCGCTATGAATGGGTCCATGGGAAGCTCTCTCATCGTGGGCAGCATGTTGCACTATGTGTATCCTGTCTCCCTCATAGGATGACGAGCTGCTTGAGGACAGGGTATGAGCCCAGTACATCTTTGTAGTGTGCTTGCCCAAAATCTATGTGTTATTCATCTACTCCTCTGCATTTCTAGCACCTGACCCACTCTCTTCTTGTGTCTGGTTGACTATAATAGGCTTCTACATGGTTTCCCAGAGCCCCCTCTGAACCCCCTACAATCCAGAATGATGTTAAATGTACAAATGACATTCTTTCACTCCTTTGTTTAAATTCCCCAGTGGTTTCCCTTTGCATTAAGAATAAAATCTAGGGACTCCTGGGTGGCTCAGTTGGTTAAGTGTCTGACTCTTGCTTTCAGCTCAGGTCATGATCTGAGTTGTGAGATCAAGTCCTGCATCAGGCTCCATGCTGAGCACAGAGTCTGCTTAAGATTCTCTCTCTCTTTCTGCCCCTCCCTGCCCCTCAGGCTCACTCTCTCTCTCTTCCAAGGGGAAAAAAAAAAGAATAAAATCTGAACTCTATACTCTATACTCTGGCCACCAGGACCCTGCGGTCCAGCCCCGCCCACCTCTAATGTCATCTCCTACCCTCTCAGCCTTTCATTTGGCTCCAATCCACTGCCCTTCTTATTGTTCGGAACGCTGCCTCAGGGCCTTTACACTTGCTGTTTCCTCTGCCTAGGACACGCATTCCCACATCTACCCACGAATGGTTCGTCTCATCATTTATGCCTAAACTCAAATGTCAGCTCTTCAGAGAAGCCTCCTGTGATGATCATTTCTAGACTAAAATCCCCCCTTTACTTTGTATCATATTACTCTATTGCATAAATGTGCTTATTGTCTAACCCGTTTCCCAGAACATAAGATCTTTAAGGGCAGAGATCGTCTCTGCTCTGGTCACCACTGAATCCCCAGAGCCTCATCCCAGGGCCTGGCACACAGTAGGTCCACAAAGTATTTGTTGAGTGAAATCACGGATGAAGGATTGAGAGCTCCCTGAAAATAGATCCCATATATTCTTCTCCTTTGGATGCAAAGAGCCTGAAACAGTGCCTAGCACCCAGTAGGTGCCAAATTAGGGCACATCCCTCCCCTTTAAGGGCACAACATGAAAATGACACAAATCGCTTCTGCTCCTACTTCCATCAACCTGGACTCAATCACATCTGGCCACACTGATGTGCAAAGGAGTCTGGGAAATGTATTGTTATGCTGAGTCACCACATGTCCAGCGGAAGATTCTATGACTACCATGAAATGGAGGAATTAAATAATGAAGACTCTCTGCCGCAAGTAGCAATAATTTTTAAAGTAATATAAATAATAATAATAATAGCTGACATCCACTGAGTGTTTAGTCTTGCGCCGGGCACGGTTCTTTTAATCCTTGCAACAATCCCCGGTGGTGGATGCCACTGTTGTCCCCCATGTGCAGGAAAGGGAACTGAGGCTCAGAAAAGCATGGGCGACTCACCCACAGCTGCATAGCTGGGAAGTGGGAGCAGCCAAACTGGACCGATTTGACATTCCCACCCTCTAAGCACTGGGGAGCCATTGAAGATTTAGAGCAAGGGCAAAAAAACTTCTAATAACAGTCCCTGAGCTCAGGGTGGTGTATGCATTATCTCATTTCAACCTTGGTGCTATTCGTCCCCATGAATATTCATGCCCCATGGGCGTGAGTCATGCCCATGCTGCACAGCACTCCCCCCACACTAGCTCAGTGTCTGGAACAGAGTAAGTGCTCACAAAATGCCTGCTGAATGAATGAGCGATCATCCTTGTCACAGAGAATGGAGAGGTTGAGAGGAACCTCTTTAAAATACCACCAGGGACTAAGCCTTTTCTGAAATTGGATACAAAGTAAAAAAGGAAGAATTCAGTTGCTAATGATTCACAGAACTTCTGCCTGCTGGGCTCCAAACCCACTCTGGATCCTGTTCAGAACAGATGGAACACCACTGGCTGGGAAGGCTGCATAGATCGTGAGGTTTCTTGGGTACCAAACCATGTTGTGTGGATTCTGATGAGTTGGGTGCAACTGAATCTGAAGGGCACGAATTAAAACCTTATGGAACATGAACTGGCTTTGGAATGGATGAGTCAGATGCAATATCTCAAACAAACCGCTTCCTAAACTACCTTAAGTCATGGTCTCGAGCTCATGACAGCAGGCACCCCCGGTGAGTTGTGGGGATTGGGATTGGCCACCTGGACTAGGCCATAGGGCATCTTTGAAAAACTCTGACAGCTGATGTCCCAGCACAACAGCCATGAAGCAATGAAGTCTAGACCACCAAAGCCTTGGGCACAAACCACTTGTCGACGTAGACAAGCCAAACCATTGAGCCAGGAAGACCAAATTCTGCCCTCAGCAAAATAAAGTTTTAAAATGGATTTCATGACTTAGGCTGGGACGTTATGACTTCTGGAGGAGAACGCTGGAAATCAGTAGAGTGACCGTCATCAATGATGGTCAGCCACTCATACCTCCACCCTGTAGTAGTCCAGACAGAAGAAATCATTATTTGCAATAAATACCTCCCCGCAGAAACTCCATGTTCCTGCCTGTGCATCCTTCTCTGCTTTTCCTCCGAATAAATGGAAAATAAAGATTACCTGGAGAATCTTTATTGTATATACACGATTCCTTTTGCACCTGCTGTTCCCACCATATTTGCCTTCTTGCATTTCTTTCCTTGAATCCAGGATGCTCTTTCTAGCCCTGAACTCTTAGCATCCACTGTTCTCTCTGCCACCAAAGCTTTTCCCTCCAATTTTGCACAAAACCTGAGACTTCTTCAGGTCTCCCCCCAAATGTCACTTCACCCCAGGAGGACTTCTCTCCACCCTTTCCCTCCCCGGCTCTGATGTTTTCCATCCTAACATTCACCACTATTGGTAATGATATATTTCTCCTTTTTACTTGTTTAATACCTCACTCTCCCACTTATCTGTAAGCTCCTTGGGGAGGCGGCTTATGTGTTTTATTCATCACTGTAGACCCCTCTACCTCACCCACTCACTTTCTACTTAGAAGTCCAGACTCTACCAGCTAGAGAGGCTGGAATCCAGAGCCTTCGGAGGAAGACACAGAGACCCAGCCAGTGCTAGTAGAGCCAAGAGCCATCCATCACTCTCCCACCCACTACAGCTGGATGGATTAATAATCTTGGTTGGCCTGAAACTAATTGGTAGACCCGTCTGGCTCAAGCTCTCCCTCTGCTTATGTAGGAATTCCTGTGGTGGCATGGACTAGAATTGTCCACCCCATCCTTCAAGTCCCTGCTCAGACCCCCACCCCCTGCATAGCACCTTTCTTTCTCTCCCCAGGATGATGTATGTGCTCCCACCTCGGATTTCCCAGGGTAAATCCTGTCTGTGCCCTACACTGGCAGTGAATCATGCATGGGCTTGAATGACCCTGCCGATCTTGTCTTGAATTCTTCCTTAAGTCTCTTTTTGCTTAACTTTCAATATCCATTCACTCTTTGGCCTTCTAACATTCATTTATTCTTTAGCTGAGGGATCAGATCAAAAACAATTCTGATCCCATTCCTCTTCTACTCAAAACCTCTGGGGGCTTCCATTTTACTCACTCAGAATAAAATCCAGAGTCCTAATCACAATCCTCAGCCTCCATGGGAGCTGCTTCATGCTGGCAGCTCCTCCTTGGCTCCTACTGTTCTCACTCTCCTTCCCTCCACTCCAGGAATACTGGCCTCTACTGCTCCTCCAGCATGCAAACCATGCTCCCACCCCAGGGCCTTTGCACTTGCCCTTTGTGCTGCCTGGTATGCTCTGCTCCACTTATCTGGGTGGCTCATTCACTTCATTCATTCAGGTCTTTGCTCAAATTCACCTTCCTGGCCTTGACCACACCTTGTCACCCTCAATTTTCTTTGCTCTTCTTTTCTCTCTGTTTTCCATAACTACTGATTTCTTATGGACTTATTTGTTTCCTTACTGTGGAGGAAGGAGAGAAACATTTACTGGAGGTAAGCCAGCAGTCTAACACAGCAGTTATTCAAAGGAAAATCAAGGTGCTTCTAGCTGGAGAAGGAAGGCACTCAAATCAACACAGCCCACTAGCAGCACCTGCTATGTCCAAAGTGCTCTGGGTTTGCAGTTTCCTACAGGACACCCTTCTTGTTAAATTAAGTAGGGAGCTGCTCTGGACTGGATATGCCTCCCCACACACATTATACTCTTCTCTGGCCCAAGCTCCTTTCCCAGATGTTTGCAGTTTGGGTGGAATGGTTAGTCAAGGTGCCCTGTGTTTTCTGGACAACCAGTGACCTTGGGACCCAAGATAAAGCCACGAGAGCTTCTCTCTTCCAAAAACTGAACCATGGATGTAGGCAAACCTCAGAGATATTGTAGGTTCCATTCCAGGCCACCACAATAAAGCAAATATCACAATAAAGTGAGTCAAGTGCATTTTTTTTTGTTTCCCAGTGCATATAAAAGTTATGTTTATACTGTAGTCTATTAAGTGTGTGATAGCGCTTTGTCTAAAAAACAAGGGACATAACTTTAATTAAAAAATACTTTCTTGCTAAAAAAATGTTAACCATTATCCGAGCGTTCAGTGAGTCATAATCACTGATCACAGATCACCACATCAAATATAATAATAATTAAAAAGTTTGAAATACTGCAAGAATTATCAAAAAGTGACACAGAGACATGAAGCGAGCAAATGCTGTTGTAAAAAATGGCGCCAATAGACTCTCGATGCAGGGTTGCCACAAACCTTCCATTTGTAAAAAAAAAAAAAAACAACTCATGATCTGCAAACCTCTGTAAAGCAAAGCACGATAAAACGAGGTTATGCCTATACATGAGACACATATGGAAAGCAGTTGGAACCGATTCATCTCAAAGACTGTACCCTAAGGAGACTGCCTTATTAGTTCTTGCTATCTAGATATTGGAAGCTTCCTGCTTTCTATTTGTTCTTGGTCTGTGGCTCAGTTTTTCTTTCAAATCACTGAAATAACCTGGTGTCCTTGTAAAAATTGGTTAGATGAGCCCGAGTCATTGACTGATGGAACGCTCCCTACATACTTATTCATTTGATGCCATTCAAACTGCTGCTGCAGAGCCTAAATATTTACTGGTCAGTCTCTATTCTGGAAGACAAAGTCACCCAGCCTGGTAGTCTGAGAGAAAGGATTTCATACAGGTCATTAGTTACAAAGGTGTTGCAAGAGCTTTCAGGTCGAACAGGCACAGGAGACAACTCAGCGATCAGCAAGAGTGGGAAGCCAGTTCTACTCCAGGACAGATGAGACCAAGGTGGTATCACCACAGCCCAGTAGCTGGGGCTGCCTGGGGGGAGTTGGGACCTTGAAGGGACACTGAGAAAGCTAGAGCCATCCATGCAGGAAATACAGCCACCACCCAGAGAGGCCCCTCAAGTCAGAGAGAGCATGGAGTGTGGGAAAATGACCTTAGCATCTCCCATCATCCCATCCTCCAATCTGCCAGTGTCCCTCCCACTGGAGGCTCCCATGGGCTGAGCCTGGACAGAGACGAGGGACATTGGGAATTGTAGTTTGCGGCAGCCGGCCATCTGCTATCAGAAGTGGCTGGCACAAAAGGGGTGAGTGGTCCCTCTGGGGTGATCTGTCTTCCTTAACGCCCTTGTTGCTTTCCAACACGACGTCCAAAGGGGCAAACTCGGTGGAGGGAAGAAACAGACACATTCTGCCATTGTGCTGCCCAGCACATCCAGCCTTCCAACAGAGAGTCTCCATGTGGCTCTTTTCACAGTCTTCAGTCCAGGCCAATGGCCTGGCCACCGCTCCCCTCCTTCTACTTCCATAAAGTCCACCAGGCCTGCTGGTAACCAAAGGCCTGGCTTTGGCTGCAACCCAAATAGCTGAAGGAGTTTCAACTCCACTCAGAGCTCTGGGCAGTGCCAGGGCAGCAGAAACCAAGGCCTGTTTCTGTCTAGAGTTTGATGAATTCCCTAACAGTTCCTTCTACCCTCAGAATTAAAAACTAATGTTTGTGCAGCCCGGCCCATTAGCGTGCTTCCCCGGTGACGGAGCCCCCTCCACCTCTCCGCCGCAGGCCTGCCTTCCCAAGCCAAAGCTCTTGCTAACATGCTCTCTGAAAGTCATTTTTGGACCTGAAGTGGAGGAAGTGGGGCCAAAGCTCACTTTGTGGAAAGATTTTATTTCCATCTGAGTCCACTTCAAGGAACAGCGAGGGATTAGTTTTGTTAGCTTTTTACCTCCAAAAAAATCGCAGGGCCTTCTTGAAGCAGATTTATGGGATGGCTCAGCAATCACATTTCAAACTATGGAGACCAGGAGCCCTTTCTTTGGGGATGACTCCAAATTGGCTGGCACCACACAATATAGCCTAAATGGAAAACATTCAGCAAGGCTGGCCTGGCGTGCTCTCTCCTCCAAGGCAGGGTTACAGATCTTGGTGCAAGGCCACAGGGGCTCAGCTGCTTCCCTAGATGCTGGTCAAAGACAATCAGAAGAACTCACTCGACCGCAGGTAATAAGAAGGTACGAGACAGAGGAGGAAAGTGAAAAGGGCGGAGTTTCCCCCAATTATGTTCCTGAGACCAGTGGTTCCCAAACTTGAGGACGCACTCAGTCCTCTGGGCATCCTGTCGAAATGCAGATGCTGATTCAGCAGGTCCGGGGTGACCTCTGACTTTCTGTGTGCCTAACAGGCCCTACGTGCTGGTGCTGCTGGTCCCGGAAGTATACTTGGAATAGCAGGGATGTAGACCATGGCATACGAAGCGGGGCATGTGGAATCATCCTTGGGATTTGGGGGAGCATATCAGAACTTCTATTAATACTCATTTTGTAGCTCACCCCTCTCATTTCTAATCTTTGCACATAGAGTATTTATGATATATTTACCTAATTGTACATGAATATATGCATGTGTGTATATGTTATCTATGTGGAGATGTACAGATAGATATTTATATATAGTATATGGAGATAGATAGATATCGATCGATCGATCGATCTGCTCAAGACCCTTTTTGACTTAATACTTAAAAATAACCTCACCAGCTTTAGGCACCTTGGCTCCACCAGTCCCCCCAAAATTCACAACTGATGGGTTCCAAAGAATACTTGACCAGGGCCCAGAGAAGCCAGAACACCTGCTTTGTCAACAGTGGGGCCAACGGAGACGTCCCCCTGGGGTTTTTGCTAGAACTGTTGTGTCTGAGACCTTGGCTATATATATATATATATATAAAATCCGTCCTTACTTTTTTAGATGGATGGGAATACATAATTATAAAAGTCTGGAGACCTCTGAACAAGTCCACAAAGAGTGTACTTCTTCAGACTTTCAGAGAGAATCTTCTCTCTCTCTCTCTCTCTCTTTTTTTAGAGAGACAGAGCGCACAAGCAGGGGTGGTAGAGGCAGAGGGAGAGGCAGAGAGAGAATCTCAAGCAGGCCCCATGCTCAGCACGGAGCCCAACACAGGGCTCGACCCCACAACCCTCAGAGCATGACCTGAGCCAAAACCAAGAGTCGGACACTTAACCGACTGAGCCATCCAGGCGCCCTGAGAGAATTTTTTTAATATACAAACACCTTCTCCAAGTTTTTCCTGTAATCCAAAGCTACTTTTATATGAATGGACCTACATATTGAGGACCCATGATGTGCCAGACACTGTGCTAGGTATTTTACCCCCATTTCCCTGTCAGGTAGATAGTACCATGCTTATTTCACAGATGAAGAAACTGGGGTACAGACAGGGGAAGTAACTCACCCCTGTTCTCTCATCTAACCACCAGCAGAGATTCAAACAATTTGAAGGCGAACAGTTTGAACCGAGATTCCCCAGTTTGATTCAAACAGACCAAATGTGAGCTAAAGCAATATGCTGTCATTCCTGAGTTGACCATTGCTAAGCAGGGGTGCTGGGAGATCCTGCAACGTGGAGCCTGAGCATCGACTTCCTGACCTCTATCATTCTGACCAAACAGCTGGTAGGACCCGTCCTTCTCACACCCACAGCAGCTTCTCAAGGGTCCCACTGGCAGAATTTGCAAAACAGCTGTGCATGGAGATTCGCCATCTCTCGTGACTATCTCAAGGTCTCGGAGAGATTAAAGCCATGCACAGTCTGTGCTTAGGACTCTGGGTTCCTGTCTTGTCTGTTTTTGGGTTTTTTTGTTTTTTTTTTTTTAGAAATAAATTCCCCTTTTCCCCATAAGAACTTCTCAGTGGCAGACACTGGGCTCAGCTTTTTATGTGTATTATCTCAATTAATGCCCACAGAAACTATAAGAAGATGCTATTCCACTCCCTGTGAATTGATCAGGAAATTGAGACTTTAACCGGGAAGTGCCATGCCCAGGGGACCCAACTTTAGTGCCAGAGTTGATTCTAGGCGGATCTGATTCAAAGTGTGGGTTTTGAAAGCCATATGTGTTCGGTCTTGCCCATCAGATTCTTAGCCCCTCCTTAGCCCCCCACCATATGGTTGATGTTAATAGGTTCATTACTCTGATGCCCAGCCAGGCTTGAGGAAAGGGAAAGGACCTGTCACACCTCAACTCTGCTTACTTACCTGGCACTCAAGCAGGTGCCAGCCAAGGTCTCAGACACAACAGTTCCAGCAAAACCCCTGGGGGACGTCTCCGTTGGCCCCACTGTTGACAAAGCAGGTGTTCTGGCTTCCCTGGGCCCTGGTCAAGTTTTCTTTGGAACCCATCAGATGTGAGTTTTGGGGGGACTGGCAGAGCCAAGGTGCCTAAAGCTGGTGAGGTTATTTTTAAGTCATAAGTCAAAAAGAGCCTTGAGCAGAAATGTTCTCACCTGCTGCAGAATCGAGCTTCAGTGCCTTCCTTCCAAGGATGCCCGGGGAGGCTCTGGGGCTGCTCAGACATGGAGAGGTGTGCGTGAGTGTGTGTGTGTGTGTGTGTGTGTGTGTGTGTGAACATGTTTGAGTGTGTGTGGGTGGACACATTTGAGTGTGCATATGAGAGAGTGTATGAGAGGGTTTGTGCTTAAATGTGAGTTTGTTGGCAGATTCGTGTTCACAATTTGGGGTCAAAGAGGCACCAGGTCTCTGCACCCTTAGGAAATGTGATCAGTCTCCTATGCACACTTGAACATGCGACACCCTCTTCCGGGAATGTCCCAAGGTATATGAGCTAACCATGACATCCCCTGGCAGGAAACAGACCGCACACTCATAGGGGGTAAGGGATGGTTTACTAACGGTGTTATTTATAAAGATGAGGGCAGGATTAAGGAAACCAGCAAGGGGTGGGGTAGGAAGCAGCCAGGAACTAGTGACATCGGGGAGCTGTTCCTATCACCAGTCCCGAAGGAGCAAAAAGAGGGAGTATCATCAGAGCGCAGAGAGAAAGCAAGAGAAGTGGAAGGGAAGGCTCCTGATGAATGCAGGGCTTTTGGTCCAGACACAGCCAGCCCTAGACCCCCTCACTGGGAAGGAGCCCAGGAAAGAGAGACTCCAATGGCGCTGCCCTCCATCCCTTGCATCTCCTACTGCTCTCCATCCCTTGCATCTCCTACTGGATTCGTTGTCCGAATCCAGGCGAAAGCCAGAGACGGGGAGTCCGCTGATGGAGTCTACGCAGCTCAGCCGTGTAGGGGGAGCAGCTTAGAGAGTGGGCTGGAGGAACCCAGGAAGATTCCCAGCACAGAAACCTAGTGGAATGACATATCCAATTGAATTGCATTCTGCTGCTGGTCAAAGCAAGATAGAGATTTGTCCTCTCTCATGGAAAAATACTCCAGGGGCAGCTATGGCCACTGTGTCGCGTTACCGCAAAGACCACCATGCACAGCATCATCTGTGAGTGGCGCCCCCTGGAGTTAAGCAGCCCGGGCTGAGAGGTGACTCCCTGACGTCACTGGTACATCTGGCTTGTGTCTTTCTGCTCTCCAGTCCTTAGCACAGCCTTTCATCCTCACGGTTGTGCCCATGATCACAGGTGGTCCCTGGAGCTCCTGCCATCATACCGGGAAGGGGAAGGAAAGGAAGAAGGACAAGAGCTCTCTGGAAGCTCCATTCATTAACTTCTTACATCCATCTCCTTTAGCATTCCTGTCTGCACGGGATGCTTCCAACTATCATTTCTTTTTGACCCGGCATCATGCTGCTTCCAGCAGCCAGGGGACTTTTACCGGAGAATCAAGAGAAAATCGTTATTGGCCCAGGTTTCAGTCTCCACCTGGACCCTTGTTGGCTAGGCGACTACTTCTAGGTCCTGGCAGACTCCTGGGAAGTTTCCTCACCACTGCCCATCCCCTTGGCGTGGCACGGATGGAAGAAAGGAGAACGAAGCATTCACCTTCAGTCTTCTCTGGCCACAGGCAATACAAGTGAACGTTTACAGCCAATTAGCAACAGATTTGCATCTGAGTGTTGATGCCATCCTCCTTAGCTGCGTAGCCTTTGGCAAGTCTATTCAATTTCTCTGCACCTCAGTTTCCTCCTCTGTAAAGTGAGGCTGACAAAATTCTCACCTTGTAGAGCTGCGGGAGAATGGAACGTGTAAAATTTTCAGTACATGACAAGAACACATGGAATGATGCTCAGAGGGCTATAGAGCAACCATCCCTCCTCCCTGCCAGGAACATGTGTGGCTGGCAGATCCTCCACTTAAGAACAGCAGTGAGAAAGAAGGGGATCCCCTCACTGCCTAACAGGATGCTGAAAAGTGTGAACAGCTGTAGTATCCAGTAGGCTGTGAGGCTTCTCACGTCCCATTGGACAAGTGATGGGGAGAAACCCATTTCTGACCTGGAACGTGAAGCCTGGGTATTGAAATGTCTCCAGATGCTCTGAAAAATATAAATGCGTGTTTATTACAGAAACATTTTCCAAGTTTTTTTTTTTTTTTTACCTGCAGGACTTGTCAGAGCCTTTCATGTGCTAATGATATTTCTAAATCTTCCATGGCGGGGAGGGGGTATCACATACAGTGTGCCAGATGTATTTGCCAAACAACCCCTTTTTCTAAAGGTAACAACAAAAGCAGTAACAGTAATAGCAATAGATATTTATGTACTTGCAATGTGTTAGATCTCATGCTAAATGTTACACATTGTGTAACAGTCAGCTAATATTGAAATAATGTTGCATAATGAACAACCCCTCACATCTCCCTGGCTTACATAATTAACATTCTTTCTCACTAGTTGGCCTGTGGTGAACTCCTGTGCTTCTGCTTCAGGCTGTGGTTTGAATTCAGTTCTGTTGATTGTGTCTATAACTCTGGGACCCCAGTTAAAACTTCATCAACTACCTAAGGGTTGCTATTCTCATGGTTCCAGGTAGGAGCATATATATAAGTACATTTAAAATCTCAGATGGCGCACCTGTTATGTCCATTGGCCAAAGTAAGCCACATGGCCGGACCTACCATCAATGGAATAAGGACATAGCTCCCCACCACAGTAAGCCACAGCATGCATAAGAAGAAACAAAGGATTCCAAGCAAACATTACAGTCGATAACTACTGCCTATGTGCACCACCCCCTCTAATTCTCACGAATTAGCCGTATGCAATATTTATATTCTTTGACAAGGTTAAAGGTTAAAAAAAATTCGAAACGAGTCATCATTTGACAAGAGGGGAGAAAGACAAAAACGAAAGCTCAGAGGTTAAACAAATTGTTGGAGGTCATACAATCCTCGGTGTCAGATGTAGGACGTGAACTCTCTGAATCCTGACCCCGGCTCTTAACCTTTGGGTCAGTTAGAGAAATCTCACTGGACTTTTATGTTCCTTAATTTCACATTTCCCATAATACTGCTGCCGCATCCACACATATTTATTTATTTTCGATGCAGTGAAATGTTTTATGATGCTGCGGCCCAGAAGCTCACCTATAAGCCCGCCGCCTTTATGTAAATACTTAGATTATAAATATTACATGAGCCCTGTTCCTAATTTACTACAAAAGCCAAGGTTGTCATCTTTAGAACTTTGTCTCCCATAGGGAGAAATTGCACTCAGCGATGAAACAAGGAAATGGGAATTTATGGATGCAGCGGACACACCATGGGGAGTTCACCCATATGCTCTCAGCGCACAACCTTCTTATCCATTTGGATGGATTCCTAGTGTCAGCATTTGCAATTTCACCTGAGCGCTTCCCCTGGCCTTAGCTCGCAGGGTGACCCTGCAGTCCTGGGAGTTGGCACCTCCAGAGGCAGCCCTCAGACAGTGCCAGATCAGATTTGGAGGACACATACCTCAGCTTTTGTCCCTCGGGTGGACAGCTCCCCAGCATGTTCTGTATTGTCTCTCTGAGGCCTCCAGCAAGACTGAGCCTCAGTTTCCCCAGCAGTAACCTGCCCATTAACACGTTCTGGACTGGCTGCTTTCCTTCCAGTTCCTCAGCATGCTCACTGGTGCTTACTGGGACCACCTCCAAAAGCAGAACAAAACAAAACAAAAATTCCTGGTGCCACTCTACTTCTGGGGATGACTCTACCTAAGACAATAGATGAATAATAGTAACCCCCCCCAAAAGACAGTTGGTATTCTCTACCTACTTGGTAACCGCTTGCATTTGTTCATGCATTTATCATGAAAACATTTACTCTTTTCAGGGAGGGATCCCAGAGACTCTGATACAAGCTGTGGACACTCTCAAGAGAAAAATGCATGCTTGTGCCCAATGCACCTTCCGGAACTCTGTGAGCCCCAGGTGGATGCATTCGATACGGAGGCAGGGAGGGAGGAAGCCACGGGCAAGGCAACCTCAGGGGACCAGAGAGCCCAAAGCTCCAGCTCTGTCGGAAGTGGGTGCCAACGAAATGCTGAGCTCATGTTCCCTTCGCCTCTGACTTAGCTGAGTTGGAGAACCTCATCCTTCACGACTCCGAAAACGAGACTAAGCAAAACCCAGGCAAGGACCCGTTGTCGGAAATTCCTCCTTCTGTGACGGGGAGGGCGCTCGTGGTTGTTTAGGTTGCTTATCTGCTGGCCCCGTGTTCACCTCGTCCACAGCTCCCTGACGCCTCGCCTTCCACGGCGTCACTGCTGACTTCAAAGTCTTCTCCACCCTTGGAAGGGACCCCGGGGCCGGGTGGGGGGCGCTGGGAGCGGAGAGCGGGGCTCCGGCCCCAGACTCTTGGCAAGGAAGGAGGGCCCCGTGGCAGAGGCCAGGATGTCTCCTGCCGGCAAGGGGGCCAGCCCACGGGGATGAGCCCCACATGCTTCCCCCGCCCCCACCAGGCCCGACAGGCCTCTCTCTCCTCAGGGTGGACCCCCGTGCCCCATATCCCGGCTTGGCGGTTTGACAGCGAGAGGGGGAACGGGCTTTGAGCACAGCCAGCCAGGCTGGAGCTGGAATCTAGGGCTCAGTAGAGAACGCCTTTACTTCTCTAGTCCTGTGTTCATCTGTAACGTAAAAAAACAAAATCGTGATCTTTCTGACCAGGGTGTTTTAAGGGAAAGCGAAAATCAAGCGCCCGTGAGCGCATAGCACATAGTAGGTGCTCCACGACTGCAAACTCTTTGCTGTTCCTATTATGACCACATCCCCCAGAGACCCTTGGCTGATTTCCCTCGCTTACCTTGATCCCATTTTTATGTTTTCCTCTCCTCTCTTTGTGAACCAGAGCAGGTAATTCATCTTGCTCCCTCCCAAATCCTCCCTGGCTTGAAATATTCTCCTGGGGTTTTTGCAGAGCCATACTACCACCTGGAATGATCCCAGTGGCCCCTATGTGAGGCAGTAAGATCTTGCTTTATGAAAAAGACAGCCCCAGCACAAAAACAGTGGAAGCGTTTTAGATGCTCAGTCCACCCAGAACAATATCCTTCTATTGAGGCTGCATCGTAAATATCTTACTGGCTTATCCTCGGCTAGGAAATGGTCTACAGAGCCAAGAGATTGCTTTCCGCCCCCTTATTTATGGGGAGGACTTTTGAAATCCCACTCTTTGGCTCTGTAAAGCCCATTATTGACACAGAAGCTGGGCGGATTTGCCTGAATCGAGTCATCTTATCGCTCAGTGCCTCAGTGTCCTCATCTGGAATTACAGCTTGACCCTACTGCTGCTAATCCTACTAATTATGAGCACTAATAATAAGACTGTTACTACCATTAATAATAATAATACCGAAAATAACAACAAATCTCAGTCACTGATGTTCCAGGCGCCATGCCGAGGGTCTTGCCTCGTTCATATCTCCAATAACCCCATGAGATGTGGGTCGTCATGATCATCCCCATTTCTCAGATAAGGAAACAGAGGTCCAGATAGGAAGCATAAATTTAATCGAGATTCTATGGTAGTAAGGGGTGGAGCCAGGATTTGAACTTAGGTCAGTGGAACTCAAAACTTTAATCACCCCAACAAACCACCCTCAGAACTGTTCCTACAGTGATAGAGAATCCAGGAAAAAAAAAAAAAAAACCCATCGAGTGGGACCAGCACAACTGGGCGGGATAGGGTTTGTCTTTTCCTTCTATTATTTTTTTTATAAGATCTGATTACCCTAGTAACTCCCAGCCCCCGCAGCCCAAACAGGCGGTAACCAAGACTCAATGCATGTTATCATCAGCCTCACCCAAGAACTAATAATCCAGCATCTGTGCCTTTCCATGACCTTCCAGTCCCTTGGAGCTATGAGCAAGCTCATTCCCCTATAAAAACAGAGAAGCCAAATTGGTTTTAAAGCAGCTGGGTCTTCATTATCTGGAGGCAAGGAAAAGCTTATGGTAGCCCTTTTGGGATCCAGCCTGAGTTGACCGTCCTTCTGTAAAAGAGCCCGGGCGTGAGCAGTGGGTGAGTTAGTTCTCTTCCTCCTAGTGCAGGGTGGGCAGGGGCCACCTCCGACCTTGGCTTCAGTGCTGATGTGTCCCCAAGGTCGTCTGGGAGAAGCTACAGCCTGGCCTCTGGAAGAACCAGCTGACAGAGCTTCAGATGTCCAGCTGGAAAGAGTTCTCCAGAGCCCCTAGGAGTGGGTATATCCGATTCCGTGTGCTCTTGGCCTGGTTAGTAAAGTCTCTACCCTTAATCTGCTCAGCTTGGGGCCAGGAGCCTGATTCCTTCATCTTTCTCTCCTACAAAGAAGACATGGCAAATGGGTGGCCTTGCAGCCAGAAGTCTCCACCAGACCTTGACATACGTGCCTCCTCTCAACATCAAATCTCAACCCAGTTGTAACCTCCTCCAAGAAGCCTTCCCTGACCACCGACCTACATCGCCCAATCGATTTCCCTCTCACAAGGAGAAATTACCTTCTCTGTTTAGTTGATGGATGGCTTCTTGCCAGTGCCCCCCTCACTAGAATATAAGCCACAAGAGGGCAGATTCTTTTTCTGTCTTGTTTACATCTGTGTTTCCAGAGTCTAGAGCAACACTTCGCTTGTAAACAAAATTTGTTGAATGAATGAATGAATTCAACAAATGAATAAGTGACCGAATAAGAGATGGAGGATGAGCACCTGTTTCTGTTCGATGTTTGAGAAGACGGAGGGCTGGTGAAAGCAAAACCAGACAGACAAGCCCCAGCAGTCCTGTGGGCTTCCGGAACCCTCCCTGCTTCCTTGCACCCACCTCTGGCCCTTTCCTCTGTACCTACTGGGCAGTCAGTGCTCCCAAACCGTAGCTCCTGGCCAGAAGGGGCCTTGTCTCATTTGGCATTTGTCCCCAAGGGCCGCACAGGCCCCAGTGTCTCGTGGGGAGGGAACAGGCTGGGGCAACAGACTCGGATTTCGGACAATTCACTTGTGTTCTCTAAAGCTCAGGTTCCTGGTCAGCACACACGAATCATAATAGAATTTTCTTCAGAGAACAATGTGAGCATTAAATGAGACAGCTGTATATAGTCTAGGCCAAGCTCAATAATTCTAATTCTAATTATCATCACCAAATGTTTTAACATCTTAAATGTATTATTACTAAGTGTTTTAATATGTATAAATATTATATAAATGCTTTAAATGTATTATTTTGAAATGTTTGAGTGTTTTAGATGTATTATTCTTACTGTTAAGTATTTTAATGTTTTAAATATATCGTTATGAACTGTTTTCATGTTTAAAACGTATGGCTATTAACTGTTCTAGCTTTCAATGCATTAGCTTTTTAAGATCTGCTGAATAAAATACATTGTTAAAAATGAATGCTTTTGTCTCTCTCCGTCTTGTTCCCACCGCACCCCGCTCTCCTCTGAGCACTTGGTCTCCAGTGCTCTATTTCTATTTTTTTCTCAAACACATGCCTTTCCTTGCAGAAGGGTCTATGGCGAGCATCCAACCTGTCTCTTTAGGTTTCTATTTGCAAAGAGAGACCCAGCCACTCCAGCCACCTAGCTGGTCCAGTAGGAGAGTTCCTTGCGGGACGGCATAATTCCATGGTAATTAACAAGTGTCCTATTAGTTTCAGGAAGGTTGCACATGTTTTTCGAGAACCTACTGTGTGCCAGCTTCCGCACTAGGGACTGGGGACAGTTCAACGAACAGAGGAACAGCATCCTGCCCTCATGGGGCTATCATACAGCCAGCTGGTCCCTTTTCCTGTCTGAGAACTTGACTCCCTCTTCCCTGGGACCCATCTGCCTCCTCCCACATGCTTTCCCCGTGGGCTCTCCTTTCTCCCATGTGCTTCAACTCCCAGGGCAGACATCCACAGATGGTGCAAAGCCAAGTGTGCAGGACACATCCCACAAGAGAGGCACAGCCTGAGACGCTGGGAGACGAAGAGCAGGGCCCCCGTTGCGGCAGGTGCTGTGCTGTGTGGCCCAGACGTCCCCTTAGGATGCTTCATAGCTTCCAGCCTTTTTGGGACTTGTCCTTGCCGCAACCTCCTAGAATTCTTTCCTGGATCCTTCCAGAAAATGATCTTGGGATCACTCCTTTCCGGGTTACCTCATTCCCCCACTGTACCAACTCCATGAGGTATTCTTATCAGACTTTATTTTCCTCTTTTGGTTTATTTAAAGGTCTTCTCTGCTGATCTATGAATATAGACATGATGGAGCTTTCCAGAACGATGTTCTTCAGATGATAGAAACTAAATATGAATTTATTCAGGCTCATTCTCCAACAGGCTGATAGAAGTTTGGCCAAGGTATATGAAACCGGCTGAAGGAAGCATTACAAAGGTTGGTGGGGATTCTAGAACTTCTCTCATCGACAGAGCTGGGCATGATTCCCTGGTGTGTAATCAATGGTAACAATGGCGTATGTTTGTAAACACTTTCTTGTGCATGTTTTTTTTTAAGATTTTATTTACTTATTAGAGCAAGAGAGAGCATGAGCAGAGGGAGGAGCAGAGGGAGAGGGAGAAGCAGACTCCCCACTGAGCAGGGAGCCTGATGCGGGGCTCGACCCTGGGACCCTGGGATCCTGGGATCATGACCTGAGCCGAAGGCAGATGCTTCACTGACTGAGCCACCCAGGCGCCCCTTGTGCATGCTTTTTATCCATCCTTAATATTATTATAGTCAGTAGTCATTATTTTATGTCTTTTCTGTGAGTTCATGCTGTGTACCAGCCCCTGAGGCAAGCACCTTCCCTACATCATCGCATTAATTCTTTCTGACATTAAGAGGCAGCTACCACTTATTTCCTAGGTGAGCAAGCTGAGTCTCTCTCAGAGAGGTTAAGTAACTTGCTTAAGGCTACACAGCCAGCAGGGAGTGGAGCCAGGGCTCCAATCCATGTCTGTTTGGCTCTTAAAACCCTTGATCTGAAGCATTAAAGTAGTATTATGCTTGCCTTCTTGCAAGCCAGGCAAAGAAAGAAGACCTACTTATGCCCACTTTACAGAGGGGAACCTGAGATGTGGATGGAGAATAGGAAATTCACAAGAAGTCACTAATATGTCCACACATAGGGCACGAAGATCAACTAAGCTCCTGGAAGCGAGTGTTCTTATTATTTCAGAAAAAGAGAGGGAGGTTCAGAAAGCAGCATGCCCGAGGAAACTCACTCTCCCCGAGATGTCTGGTTTTGGACACGTGTGTGAATTAAGCACTTGGCACCAGGCAGACCCTGGATGGACGGGAGCTGGAGCTGATGCGAGGGACGCCAGCAAGGAGGGCTCCTGACAGATGCGATGTTTCATGCGGGACCATTCATCCGCATGATGGATGTGAGGCAGCCAGGCTGCGCCCCCCGGTCCCAGGGAAACCAGCATCCCTGGGAGACGTGCTCCACATCCCACAGCCCCCTCCGCACTTGGATTTGGAGCCAGCAAGCCCAAGGCCGTCTGTCTGGCCCTTCCCACCCACCACCCCTCTACCCCCAGCAACTGAGCTCGCTGTGGAACCTTATCAAGTGTTTCCTGTCCCTCAGTAAGTACCTAACATCGCCTGTGCTCACCCTTTCCGCCCACCCCCCCCGGCCCCGCACACCTTGGCTACAATATCTCCTCCTCATAAATCACACAGCCATATTAACTGTCTCTCAATCAATCTCTTCCAGGTGTTGGCTTAGACAGTCTTGCAAGGCGAGTGTCTCTCCCCTCGAGGCTTAGGCACTAAGAGCCCCGTCGTCTGGGAACAGTTTAAAGGCAGATAGCTTCCCTTCCTTCTCAGGGTCTCTTGGTTCAGGCTGGAGACCCCCCAGGATCCACAGACTGCAGAGGGCTCCAAGAAACCCAGCAGAGTGTCAGATGTACCCTGCGGCAGAAGACTAGGCCTTTCTCAATGCCCAAAAGCTTGGTAAAAATGAGCCATTTGATTTTTCCACCGGCAAATATTCCACATGGGGGATCTAAAACCCAAAGCCGGGGCTTGAAGCTGAAAGTGTTGTCTTCCAAATGCAATTGTTAACATTGGTTCATTTTAGACAGATGTCGGCGGGGATGTGGAGAAAGGGGAACCCTCCTACGCTGTTGGTGGGAATGCGAGCTGGTGCAACCCCTCAGGAAAACAGTATGGAGGTTCCTCAAAAAGTTGAAAATAGAGCTACCCTACGACCCAGCAATTGCACTACTGGGTATTTACCACAAAGATACAAATGGAGTGATCCGAAGGGGCACATGCACCCCAATGTTTATAACAGCAATGTCCACAATAGGCAAACTATGGAAAGAGCCCAGGTGTCCATCGACAGATGAATGGATAAAGAAGATGTGGTATATATACACAATGGAATATTATGCAGCCATCAAAAAAAAAAAAAGAAATCCTGGGGTGCCTGGGTGGCTCAGTCATTAAGCGTTTGCCTTCAGCTCAGGTCATGATCCCAGGGTCCTGTGATTGAGCCCGGCATCGGGTTCCCTGCTAGGCAGGAGGCCTTTCTTCTCCCTCTCCCACTCCGCTTGCTTCTGTTCCCTCTCTCCCATTCTCTCTGTCAAATAAATAAAATAAAATCTTTAAAAAAAAAAGAAAAGAAAGAAATCTGGCCATTTGCAATGACATGGATGGAACTAGAGGGTATTATGCTAGTGAAATAAGTCAATCAGAGAAAGACAATTGTCATGTGATCTCACTCATATGCTGAATTTAAGACACTAAACAGAGGATCATAGGAGATAAG
>NW_027397103.1:6994593-7240953 GCF_003265705.2 Callorhinus ursinus | reverse complement strand
GTCAATCAGAGAAAGACATGTATCATATGACCTCACTGATATGAGGACTTCTTAATCTCAGGAAATAAACTGAGTGTTGCTGGAGTGGTGGGGGGTGGGAGGGATGGGGTGGCTGGGTGATAGACATTGGGGAGGGTATGTGCTATGGTGAGCGCTGTGAATTGTGCAAGACTGTTGAATCACAGATCCGTACTTCTGAGACAAATAATGCAACATATGTTAAGAAAAAAGAAAAAGAAGAAGATAGCAGGAAGGGAAGAATGAAGGGGAGTAAGTCAGAGGGGGAGACGAACCATGAGAGACGATGGACTCTGAAAAACAAACTGAGGGTTCTAGAGGGGAGGAGGGTAGGGGGATGGGTTAGCCTGGTGCTGGGTATTAAAGAGGGCACATTCTGCATGGAGCACTGGGTGTTATGCACAAACAATGAATTATGGTACACTACATCAAGAACTAATGATGTAATATATGGTGATTAACATAACAATAAGAAAAATTATAAAAGACTGATGAATACTGAACTCTACCTCTGAAACTAATAATAATACACTATATGTTAATTAAATGACTTTAAATTTAAAAAATTTTTAAAAGTACAAAAAAAAATTTGCCACCTAAGGGGGTGAAATATTGGTTTATTTTAGAGAGTTGTCATTCTACCTTGCCTGCCCCCCTTTGGGATATATTGGTTGGTGTGGCATAGATAATGCTGGACATTCATAAAGTTCCATGCCAGCCCTTTGTTTTCCGGGATCCCTTATTAGGTTGAAGACAGGTGACTAGTGTTGCCCCATGGGAGGTAGATAGAAATATACCCACTACTTCCGGCTTCAGCCACGAGACTCCCTGCACAACATCTATAATCCTTTTGTGCTCTTTCCACAATGACTTAGGGGACTGTGTGCATAAGATGGAAGGAGCCTGCATCCTTGAATCACCACCCAGAGAACAGCCTTAATGGCTGCCCAACCTATAGGAGACTGTGATGGCAGCGAGTGTGACAAACCATTGAGTTTCAAGGATTTGTTACTGCAGCATCGTCTGACCTACCCTTACTAACACAATTCAATTCCAAAAAGTCTATCGGCTTGTGAGATTTGATGGTGGCCTACTTATGCGTCACCTTCTGTAATTTGTCTTTACTTGTAAATGCCACAGTGGCTGTGATGAGCAGTATATCTGGCAGCAAGGAACATCAACCATTGGGATTACACCTAGTTTACTGCAAATTGGGCTATTAGTCTGCTGAACAATTAGGTTTTGAATTAATTCAGGGAATCATACAGCAGTAGTTAAGCATGGCATCCCTGGAGTCAGGCTGACTTGGGTTGGAATATGGCTTAATCCCATCCTAATATGTGGACTTGGGCAAGGTTAACCTTCACTTGCTCATCGGCAAATAGGGATAGTATTTGTAGCAAGTGCTGGTGCCTGCATACTGTTGTGGTTACTGTGGCTCCTAGACCCTCCCCATCCACTGGAACGTTTGTCAGCTGATAATCCTCAGTTGTCAGACTTTGCCTTGTCGACAGAAACCCATCTCATCCAAGGTCACTAGCCTTTCCCGAGACAGATCACATCCAACGATGTGGATGAGGAGGCATAAAGGCCTGACGCCCTTGACACAACTTGGGACAACTCTGAAGGGTCATCCCAGACAGGCTCTTAGATGACCCCCGATTGTCCCTGCCTCTTGATTCTTGCGTCCTCACATAATCCCCTCCCCGTGAAAGCACGAAGAACCGGTAACTTGCCTCTAACAAATGAACATGGCAAAGGGGAGGGAATGTCACTTCTGTGATTATATCATATAAGACTGTCATGTCTGTCTTGCTATCAGACTCTGTCCCTTGTTGGCTTTGATGAAGGAAGCGGCCAGCCACATGGCAAAGAACCAAAGTGGCCCTCTGCCAACAGCCAACAAGAAACCACGGTCATCAGTCCTACAACCTGTAAGAAACTGAATTCTGCCAACAGCCACGTGGGCTTAGAAATAGATTGTCCCCCACTTGAGCCTTCAGCTGAGACCATAGCCCTGTCTGGCACTTCAGCCTGCATCAGAGGACCAGTGAGTCTATGCCTGGACTCTTTACCTGCAGGAACTGTGAGATACTAAATGTTTGCTATTTTAAGCTGCTAAATTTGTAACGAATAAGACCAGGCTTGCTGTGGGGTCGGCTACAACCTTCTTTAAGACTTCATCACAGAGCACTGGGTGATGTATAGAATTGTTGCATCATCATATTGTCCACCTGCAACTAATATAACACTGCATGTTAATTCTACTGGAATTAAAATGAAATTTAAAAAAATTTTTTAAATACTTCATCCCAGCCCCACTCCTCCCTCTGCCCATTCTGCTTCCTGCCCACAACTGTCAATCCCAAGAGCACTCCCTAGTAAGCCCCTAGTGCACTGAACTCCACCTCCAGGTCTGCTTCTCAGAGAACCCAACCTGGGACACACATCCAACATACACGTGTTCCTTCTCCATTTTGCTGACGGAACTATGATCTTGTTGACTCCATCCTCCTCAAAGTGACTCTGTGCTTCAACAGAGGCAGGTGCCACCCCTGGGCTGTGTCCATAATAGACTAAAACCTATTATGAAAATCCCATAGTAATCCCATTCTTCTTGCATGCAGCCTTTGAGAAGGTGTGTGTGTCAGGGGCTTCTAGGAAATAGACACAGAAATGCAGCCCCTCCATTGCCCTTGAACACTACTAGACCTGATTGTAGGAGCTGGAACTGCAGAAGTCAGCTGACACCCATGGGGAGAGCTTATCAGAAGGCTCAGGACAGCAGAGCAAGAAGGGGGCTGGGGCTTTCATTGGACTGGCATCACGGAATTCATCAGCCCTGGTACTGCCCACCTTAGACTGCTGTGGGACACAAATTTTCTTTAGGGCAGCTAAATGCATTCTGACTGAATCAGTTTAGGTGGCCACTCCACAGGGCTGATGGGAGAATTGAATACAAGGATGCTGTACCAGCCAGGAAACGTACCTCACAGGACCCCCCAGCTATGGGAGGAGTAGTGGACCAAGTGCTCCAGTTGCTGCAGTTTGAAATCCATCACCCAGGTTGGGCCACACTTTCCTTGGGCTGCTTCTACCCAAGGACTCAGCACAGCAGGGATACTAAGATGGGTGTGTTCCCGGGAGACATGGGATTTCTCCGATGGATGACTTTGGCATAAGGACTTGCCATTGGCCTCGCTGAACCTTCCTTAGGACTACACTGCAGTCTGAGGCTCTTCCTACCCAACCTTCTTCCCTCCCTTCTTCCCTTCCCCTCCCTCCCTTCCTTCCTTCCTTCCTTCCTTCCTTCCTTCCTGCCTGCCTGCCTGCCTGCCTGCCTGCCTTCCCCCTCCTTCACAGGGGACAGACCTGCATCAGATCTAATGGCTCTTCAGCTTCCTCCATCTCCCTCCGCATTTGCCCTCTAAGATGTTTCCCTCAATAAACCTCTTGAAGGCTCTGTCTCATCTTAGTGTCTTCCCAAAGGATCCAGACTAATACAGATGAGCTTAGCATAAAATTA
This sequence comes from Callorhinus ursinus, assembly GCF_003265705.2. Classification (NCBI taxonomy): domain Eukaryota; kingdom Metazoa; phylum Chordata; class Mammalia; order Carnivora; family Otariidae; genus Callorhinus; species Callorhinus ursinus. The sequence goes on along the minus strand of NW_027397103.1, from coordinate 7,237,409 downwards.
GCATTCAACAAATGGTAGTCATAGCAGTTGGTGTAGTGCTCTAGTCCTCCACTCATCATTCACCCCTAGTGTCTGGCACAGTGCCTGGCACAAAGTGATACTTGGTAAGTATTTTTCTTAAAGATTTTATTTATTTATTTGACAGAGAGAGAGAGGGAGAGCGTATGAGCCAGGGGGAAAGGCAGAGGGAGAGGGAGAAGCAGACTCCCTGCCAAGCAGGGAGCCCTATGCAGGGCTTGATCTAGGAACCTTGTGATCATCACCTAAGCTGAAGGCAGATGCCTAACTGACTGAGCCACACAGGCATCCCTAGTAAGTATTTTTTTAATGAATGATTGGATGGATGGATGGATGGATGGATGACGGATGGATGGACAGATAGGGAGATAGGTGGATGAATGGATGGATGGATGGATGGATGACGGATGGATGGATGGATGGATAGATGGATTGGCAGGTAGGTGGATGAATAGATGGATGGATGGATGGATTGGTGGTCAGGTGAGTGGGTAGGCAGATGGATGGATGGATCAGTATATGACCACACTTCCTTCTTTGCCAACTGATGCCTTTATAGCCAGATCTGATGTTTATAAAACCCTAGCCCAAAGGCCTGAGCTAATATACTTGGTTTTTTTAAAGGACTTTTTATTTCCTTTATGTCAATGGCAACAAGAAATCTGAGACCTCTCTGGCTTCTTCCCTAATGTGCCTGACATCTCTGTAAATGGGAAATGGAATGAAAATGTACATTTCATGAGTTTCTGTCATCCACTGAGACCTTCCCATGGAATCACAGACAGGAGTGCCAGACTAGGATATCCTAGGTTCCCATTTGGACCATCAAGGCAGAAGCTCCTGCCTTCAGCTCTGCCAGTGACTTTCTGTGCGACCTTGCACCAGCCCCTTCCCTCTCTGAGCTTCAGTTTTGTCATCTGTCCAAAGTGGGGATTGAATGAGATGGTCTCTGGACCTCCCATCCTCCTTGTCATGATCTATCATTTAGGATGTGTTCTGTTATAAGTAACAGTCAAGGGGCACCTGGGTGGCTCAGTTGGTTAAGCGTCCAACTCTTAGTTTCAGCTCAGGTTCTGATCTCATGGGTCACAGGACTGAGTCCCACATTGGGATCTGCACTCAGTGGGAATCTGCTTGTATATTGTCTCCCTCTGCCCTGTCCCCTGCTCTCTCCCTCTCTGCCTCTACCTCTCTCTCTCTCTCTCCTTCAAAAATGAATAAATAAATCTTTAAAAAATAAGTAATAGTCAAATAAACCATAACAATATTAAAATATATTGTATGTTAATATGTCACTTAACAAAAGTCTGAGGGTAAAAATTTCCTATCTGTTGCTGCAGCTGCTCAAGAAATTTATCAAAGTGCAGATTTTTTTTTAATCTTTTCTCTTCACTATATTTAACATGTTGGCTTCCAATCTTATCCTTGTTGTCTCATGGTCAGATGATAGCTGCCAGAGCACCAATATCGCACTTCACTCCAGTGTCCAAATCCAGGAGAAAGGGGCCAACAAAAAGGTGCTCCCTTTTAACAAAAAGGTGCTCCCTTTTAACAAAAAGGAGAATTTTTCCTAGAAGGCCCTCACAACAGGATTCCTCATGATTCTTTGGCCATGAATCACACGGCCATTTCTCTTCTTTTTCTTTTTTTTAAAGATTTGTTTATTTTTTAAAGAAAGAGTGAGAGAGACAGAGAGCATGGTGGGGAGGCGCAGAGGGAGAGGGGAAAAGAGTCTCAAGCAGACTTCCCTGCTGAGTGTGGAGCCTGACACGCAGGGCTCCATCTCATGACCCTGAGCTCACAACGTGAGCCAAAACCAAGAGTCAGATGCTCAACCAACCGCACCACCCGGGCGCCCCTCACCTGGCCATTTCTGACTACAAGCAAGTACTTGACCAAATGAAAGGAATGGGATTGCCATGGGCATGTTGCTGCCTTGATCGGGGGCAAGGCAGAAAGGACATCATGAGGGCAGGAACTGATGGGATCTGCCTGAGAGGCCTCAAAGGTGGGTGGGCATCCGATCTCAGAGGGACAAGACAGCCACGCCTGAAACAATTTGAGGGCACCTGTGGGCACATATCAGATAATAGGGCAACACCGAGCGCTGAGTGGGTGTGGCTATTTGGGCTGCCGCTAGAGGAACGTAGCAGGGAGGAATCAGAGATGGGAAGGGAATGAGCATGAAGACAAAGGAGATTCTGACCGCTTGCTTTCTCTGGCTGCATCCCCTCTTTCTGTCCCCACCTTTGCATTTACTGTCCGGGAATCCCCCATGCTGCCCAAGTGAGCTTGTCACCGCCTGACACAGGACATGGTGCCTAAAAAGGTGTGCAACAAATGGAAAGTAACTGAGCAGATGCAGGTGGAAAGACTCCCTAGACATTCCCCCGCCTGTCCTTCCTGCTCCCAGCCTTCCCCCTCTCCTTTCTCCGGTCCAGGTGGGGCTGCCTGGTGGTGGGACAGCCTCCTCTGCTCTTCCCCCAGCTTGCCCAGAGACATAGAACAGCTTTGATCACTGACAGGAGCCTTCTGGGAAGAAAGAGAGAGAGAGAGAGAGAGAAATCTGGCGCTTTAAGCTCCCTGGACATGACACTTATTAATGAAACGAGCGGCTGTCAACCTCTGCTCCAATCAGCTGCCCATCGCCCGGGACACACATGGAGGCTCAGAGCAGCCCCAAAGCTGGGCTGTGGGAGGGAAGCGAGCAAGAAGTCGCTGCCTCCAGATATTAAATACATAAATAAGCCCAGGCCTCAGCAGAGAAAGCCCCGGTGCCCCCAGGCAATGTCCCACCTCCCCTGGACTTTAACTGACTATATCCCCAACTGTCTCCTGTATTCCTACTGTAAGTTTTACTTATAAAATCATGAATAAGCACTCCTGGCTTAAAAAATTCACCTTGCTGATAAGGCCACAAAGACCCCAGCCCCATCTTGGTCCCCTCAACATCTCCCAGGAAGTAACCACTGACAGCATGGTGGGGGGTGTAATATCTTTCTAGAACCCATTTTACATTATAAGCTTGATGCACTGTACCTCATGCATTAGGTAGCTAATTTGCCTGTATAGCTATCGGTATTCAGACTTTTCCAGTGGGATAGGTTGATTTGTTTTGTCTTTTCCAAATGTCATCCCCTCGAATATATGATTCTGCACCTGGTTTCTTCCATTCAATGATGTGTCTGGATATCTTGCCATATAGGTGCACACAGATCAGCCTGGTTTTTTTCACGCTACACAGCATTCCTGAAGGTAGATAGAACCTAGTTTATCCCACTCCGACTGCATATTAAAACACCAAGGTGTAGGTGTTAGGAGGGTCCCTCATAAAATAGGGATGCCTGGGTCCCCCTGTGCACAAATTAAATGAACTCTGAGAGCGGGCTCGAGGCATCAGATGTTAGAATTCCTAGTGATTTCAGCTTGCAGCCAGGGTCAAAAGTTACTCATGGAGTCAGGCTCCTAGTCATGCATATTAAGCTGTTTCCAAGTCTTTTCTGTTAAAAAAAAAAAAAATGTCTGCTGAGTCCTTCTTTGTACATTCTTCCTGGGGCATCTGCGCTGGGATTTCCCGAGGATGGGGTGTCTCTCAACATGGCCACTGTTGACATTCGGGGCTGGATAATCCCTTTCCGTGGAGGGCTGTCCTGGGCACTATACGATGGTAAGGAGCATCCCACACGGACATCACGACAACCAAAAATGTCTCCAGACATAGGGAAAGGGGATTAAGTGGTACAACCTTCCAGTTATAAAGCAAACAAGTCACGGGCCTGTAGGGTAGAGCATAGGGAATAGAGTCAATAATACCGTGATAACTCCGCGTGCTAACAGATAGTACCTACACTTATCATGGGGGTCATTTTGTAAGGTATAAAAATACTGAATCACCCTGTTGTATGCCTGAAACTGACAGGATATTGTGTATCAATTGTTTGTCAGTTAAAAAAAAAAATGTCTACGGAGGCACCTGGGTGGCTCAGTCGGTTAAACCTCTGTCTTGGGCTTGGGTCATGATCCCGGGGTCCGGGGATCAAATCCCGTGTCCAGCTCCCTGCTCAGCGGGGAGTCTGCTTCTCCCTCTCCCTCTGTCCTTCCCCCCTGCTTGTGCTCTCTCTCTCTCAAATAAGTAAATAAATAAATAATCTTTAAAAAAATGTCTCCAATGAGAGACGATGGACTCTGAAAAACAAACTGAGGGTTCTAGAGGGGAGGGGGGGTGGGGGGATGGGTTAGCCTGGTGATGGGTATTGAGGAGGGCACGTTCTGCATGGAGCACTGGGTGTTATGAACAAACAATGAATCATGGAACACTGCACCAAAAACTAATGATGTAATATATGGTGATTAACATAACAATAAAAAAAATAAAAAAAAAATGTCTCCAGACATGGCTAAATTCCGGGGAGCGAAATCATGCCTGGTTGAGAACAACTGCTCTGGGGTAGGGACCCCAAAGGAAACTGGCTATATTAGAAGGGGTGCACATTTTTTTTCTTGGAGTTGACAATGCTCCAGAGTGCCGGCACTGATTCACAATCTCTAATTTTCTGGGACCATCTTGCGGCAAACATGCTATTCTTGTCCCTGTGTGTCTGGATTCAGACTTGGGGCCACACCCCCGAGCACCTACACTTTTCACACTGCTGCCCGCAGCCCCGAAGCTCAGGCATGCTGTCACGCCTAGGAATACAATTCTAGAATCCAGAATCTAGAATGTGAGCCTAAAGATCGGGAGTAGGAAGGTGGGTAAGGAGGAGCCGAGTTCTTTCTGGTTTTCTTCTTTCTTTCCTTCTTTTTTTTGTTTTGTTTTGTTTTGTTTTGTTTTAAAGTTCATTCGGCCGAGGGGAGGGGAGGATACCTCCCTCATCCTGCCTCTCCCCACCTGAAATTTCCAGAGCCAGTCTCCTTAGGGGGACACAATCTGTATCCTGGTTGCAATCTGAGTTTTATAGGCAATGAGCACAGTGAACAAGAGGAAGGAAGACAAGGTAAGCGGCCGCGAGAAGCAGAAAGAAGCTTCCCAGGTCTGTGTGCGTCTGTGCTTGGGTGTATGTGTCCAAAAGAAAATTAAATTCACAGGCTGGGAAGGAAGAGGAGGGGTGGGGGAGCCACAGGCCCAGCCGGTCATGTCTCTTTAAGCGAGATAAGCTGCCTGTCCCATCCATCTCTTTGACGCTATCAGCCTGTTGTCTAAAGTACTTACAGTTCCCTCCTCGAGAGGAGAAGCCTGACATGGGGGCGCGGGGGGAGGGGAGAAAGGGAGGCATTTAGGACCGGGTGCCCTGGCTGGCCTGCTTTCCCAAAGAGCAGAGTGAGGAGGTCACCCCCCGCCCCCACGCCTGTTTTTAGATCAGCTCTGAGTGCTGGGGAGATGGTCCCGCCCTGGCTCCCTACCTGGGGCCCCATTCCCAGGGGAACCACTTGAAACCAAAGCTTGTTGTTCTCAAGTGGCTGGGGGAGTGTGAAACGTAGGAAGGAGAGAGTGAGCAAAAGGGAAAGGTCTGTAGCTCCAACCAGCCTCAGCTCTGCCCCCAGGACCCTTTAAAAACTCACCGTGGTCCCTACTACACTGGGAAATGAGTGCTGGTCTCCTCCCTGTCCCAGAGGCAAGGAAATCAGAGCCAGGGACATTGAGAAACTCTCCTACAGTCACAGCCAATCAGAGACATCCATGGGATTTGAACCTAGATTTCTCTCGATTCCACAGCTGACTCCTTAGCACTTTAACCAGGGTATTCCTTGCACGCGTCTGTTATAAGAAATCATGTTGATGAGGATTGTCTGAATTAGTGTACAGCCATTTATTCTGTATTCATTCAACAAATACTTTGGAAGCATCGACTCTGTGCCAGGTTTGCTGCGGGTGCTGGTGATAAAGGCATGGCCTCAGTTGCTTATTGACATCTAGAAAATATCCCCTTCGATTAAGCCAGACCTGCAGAGACCTTGGTTTGGCCTCTGGACCACTTGATTTTCCCAGATTGCGATTTGGGGTTTTGTAGCCCATCAAGAGAATCCAGGAGAAACAGTCCTATAATATTCGCTGTCGGGCTTAACATGATGGTATCCTCAAGAACATCACCAAAAGTCACGTAGCGCTACATCGTCTTTACAAGAACCCAAAGGAAAACTCTCTCCTGGTTTTTAGCAAACATCTCGATTGGTTTGTCTTGTGCAAACTCTCGGACTATTGTAACCAACTATAATTCTCTCCTTGTTCTGGCAGCTAGGAAGTTCAGAGCCAAATACATTTCTATTAACTACACAGGATGTTCTAGTTCTGAAAGATGAGAAGCAAAATACCTGAAAATGTAGTGGCATTAAGACGACACTTTTCCGATGCTCCTGGATTCTGTGGGTCGGTGATTCAGACAGTACAGGGCAGGAGCCGGGAGCAGAATGAGCTGCAGGCTCTGCGTTCATGTGCTAGCAGGCTGGAGGCTTCAGCTTCCCTCCATATAGACCTTTCCCTGTGGGCTCCCCCGGTAGGCTAGTTTAAGTATCTTCACAGCCTGGCGACTGGGGCTCAAGAGTGAGCGTCCCATTGCAGGGGCAAGTAAGGCAGAAGTGGTCTCACTGTCCATGACCTCGCCTTGGAAGGTTTTCCCACTGAGGAGGTCACTCCCTTTCCCCCACCCTTGACCTGACCTTTGTGCTAGGGAGCATCAACCCCGCCACAGTCTATTTGCCCGAAGTAAGCCGCCATGTCCAGCTCGTAATCAAGAGGAAAATCAGACTCCATCTCTTGACGGGAAAAGCATCATGGTTCTAGAAGACCATGAGGGATAAAATTGTTGCTGTGGCCACTTTGGGAAAAATACAGTCTGCCACATGGGACCAAACAGAGTCCATTGATCTGTGCTCATGACGCTTGGCTTTATCACCTTATTAATTATCATCTGTGAATTGCATGTATGTTGTGGCCCGAGATTCTTTAATGGAACCAGGCAAGCTTAATCAGTGCTGTTTTCTGAGTGCTTTTTATGTTTGGTGCTGTACAAATAGATCCTTCCTTCTCCTTCACCAGTTTAATTCACAAACAATCCACTTATCAATATTTTATAAGTAAAGAAACCAGAGCGCAGGAAGCTGATGAAGTTCACCAGATTCAGCTTGGTGGAGAAGAGACAGAGGAGGGGCTCCATCCTGGGCAGCCCGGAGCAGCTCTGCCCAGGTAGAGTGCCCCCCTACACTTTCATTCTCGTCCTTGGAGCCTCACTCAGCCCCAGGCTCCTGACTTGATATTGTAACACGAAGACCGTACAAGAAGCCCTTCCTTCCCCCAAATATCTTCCCTGACCCCCGAGTGTTCTTATGTGCAACTTTCTCTGAGAAATGAGAGAGTATTCATTGGCCTCTGCATATATATCAAGATTAACATTCTCTCCAACTTAGATCAGCCAGCCTGTGGGGAGTTGGGGAATTTGGCCGAAAGTCTCTGAGCACCCACTTCCTGCCAGGCCCTGAGCTAACTCTCAGGAATCCAGACACAAGACATTTAATGTCACACTGGCCCAAGATACGTTTGAAGGCAGGGACCTTGCCATTTGGGCTTTGTACTTGGGCACTTGGCGAGCACTTCGCACCGTGAATGGAGAAAGTGGAAGTGTTTGTCTATTTCAGCAATGAAGCCTTGAATGAGTGACCACCTCTCTGAGCTTCCATTTGCTCACCTGTAAATTGGGGATCAGAACAGTCCCCGCACACCTCATAGGACTATATCAGAAATCTCATAACTTCTAAAAAGCTCAAAAGCAAGTCTGGGGCCTGTGCTTGATCATCACGTAGAAGGCTCAGCACACAATCAGCCCTCAATCCACAGGGCTGTGGAAGCTCTCTGGGGCAGGGTCTAAGCTCAACTGAGGTTGATGGCAAGAGGGAGGGAAAGGGTGGGTAAGGTCACTGGTCTTCTGGTTTTCCCACCTCTGCAGGTGGCAGCCTCGATGCAATGGGATGCAAGTCAGGGGACCCGGCGATTCAGGAACAAACAGAAATCCCCCATGTTCTTTTTTGTTTTGTTTTGTTGGTAAACCCTTGATGCTTTAAGTCAAGTTCTTTGGCCAGTATGTGAATTTGTGGATCCAAGCAAATGCAGTCAATGACCATCAGAGGTTGCAGCTTCATGGGTGGGTGCCTGGTTGAGGGCGCCAGGTAAGAAGGTGGACCAGCAGCCTATTTGAAGAATCCGAGACATTAGCTCAACACACCAGGCATTGCTTGCTCTCTGTTGGCCCGGTTAGCACCAACCTCGACTTTTATTTTCCATGTAGAATGCGGCTGGTGAGTCAGGAAGAAAGGAGAGCTTCATTATTCGCTTTTTGTTAGCTCTTGAAAATATCAAGAATACTTGGCCCTCAAGACAAACCCCAGCTCTAGGCCTGAACGCTAAGTCCAGATATGTTATATATTTATTCAAGGCAGCAATTGGCCAGGAAACGACTATAAAACACACATTTTGAATAAAAGAGGGAGATTTATGGTGCATTTGTGAATCTGAGTCATATCTCTCTGCCTCCCCCAGGCCAGGATCCCTTAATCACTAACATACCCCCAGCTTGTATACTCAGTGGGCATAGAATTGCTTCCTTCTGGTCCCGTCCCAGTTAAAGATGTGATGGGGATCGTGCTACTTTATCTGACAGTCAGTAAATGAATTGCCAATTCATTCTGAGCTGCGATGGGGGCTGGTTTTTGCTTTGGGAAGAAAAAAAGTGGGGTCCTTTCATATGTATCTTTGATCAGTCGGGACTTGACAAATTATTTTCATAGGAATTTCTCTGTCCTTAATGCCACAGGGAAAAAATGGATTTACTCTAAAAGAATAGCTTTTATGTTTCAGAAATTAGAGCAATGTAAAAGTTTTCCTGACGTCTCACTCTTTCTCTCCCTTCTCTCTCCTTTCCCTTCCACTGCATTTTTCCCTGGGGAAAAGAGGCAGGTAGCAGAGAGAGTTGGACAAGGCCACTGCCAATGGCTGGGCTTTCAGCTGGTTGAGTTACTTCAAGCATATAAACATAACAGGAAAATAAGCTTCACCCCCTGTATACAATTGGTATTGAGAAAGCCAAGTCAGCTCTTCGGCCCCAAGCTTCCCTTGTGATAGCTGACTTTTTTTCTCCTCTGGACTTTTGTTTTAGGGACAAAGTTCAACCTGAAGAATACCTGAATTGTGTTTCAGTAGGATTCAACTATATTGCAACTATCTCATGCCCATGGTTTAGACACTGACTTATCCGAAGGCAGAGGGCTGGAGCAGAACATCTCTAAGTGATTTCCTTATCAAGATTTTTATCAGCTATGGCACAATGTTAAAGAAAAGAATTATTGAGAATATTGGCAGTACAGAGCTGCCATGAACAGTTGGGCAGGCTGTGCACTGCCACAATTCCGAGAGGCACCATTCAGAGAGACTGTCATTGTGAAAGCTATGCTCTGAGGGTTGTGTCATGCTCAACCTATACAACTGTGGGTGACAGCTTTGAAAGGGAACTCACGGAAGTGAAGGGAAGATTGGAGAACCACAATTATAAGAGAGGAACAATCGTTGGGGATGCAGGTGGAAGTAACTAAAAGAGAGTTTAGTTAGGGCCCAGAGTAAGTGAGCACCAGCAGTGTCCACCTGTTCATTTCTCCACTCAAGATTCTCTCTCTGGTGGGGCACCTGGGTGACTCAGTCAGTTAAGTGTCTGACTCTTGCTCTCGGCCCTGGTCTTGATCTCAGGGTTGTGAGTTCAAGCCCCATGTTTAAAAAATAAATAATAAAATAAAATAAAATAAAAAGATTCTTTCTCTGGGAAAGACAGAGACAGAAACAATGAGACTTTCTTGGGTCAGGCACTCCTACTCTCTGGTCTAAAGTGGTAGGGAGCCGTTGGATTAGCAGTTCTACTCTCTTACTTCAGGATTTCCTCAACGCAGACCCTGAAACAAGGATTTGGGAGCAGTGGTCTGTTTGGGTGAGAGAGCAATGAAACAGGAAGGGAAGGCGGCAGGGGCTTGTTCAAGGCCGTGGGACTCTTTAGAGGCAGAGGTGGGGCGAACACCTGCCCAAAACTGGATTTGTTCTGGATTCCTCATGTGATGGGTATTGAGTATTTTTCGACCTCCTTGCATCCATTTCTCCTTTTTTTTGAAGAGGGCACCCCAGTGTTTTGGTGGGGTTTCTCTCTCCTTCGTGGTGTGCGGTTTTGGTGGGTCTAAGCAGGTGCTGTGAGCGCCCGGGCCTGACTCCTGGGCCTAGTCCTGTAGGACTGGTGTCTTTCTAAGACAGAGGCACCAGAGCTCAGCCTCCCTGTCTTTCCCTCCCTCCCTCCACGTGCACACAGGAAAGGCCAGGTGAAGACTTGGCAAGAAGGTGGCCATCTATCAGCCAGAAAGAGAGCTCTGCTCAGAAACCAACCCTGAGGGCACCTTGATCTTGGACTTCCCAGCTGCCGGAGCCGTGAAGAAATCAATTTCTGTTGGTTAGCTGTCCTGTCTGTGATGTTTTGTTCCCACGGCCAAGCCGACCAAGGCACTGCCCTTCCTAATAGCCTACCCTATGGATTTCAGACTCACCTACCAGCCCCCACAACCACACGAGCCAATCCCCTGCAGTAAATCTCTGACTATCTATCTCCATATCTCTTACTTGCTCAGCTGGAAGCCAGGCAGAGAAAACTCCTTAAGAAAAGGCTTGTCTGTGACTTACATACACACCATACACAGCCTGGTCTAAACATCAGAGTGATACAGGACCCCGTGGAGGATGAGAAGTCACGCAGGGCAGAATGAAGTCGTCCCATCCAAAGGCCTCCTAGATCCACCTGCCCCCAGCCCATCTCAGCCGATCGCTGGCACCGGAGCCCAGCCGAGCCCAGCTGAACCTGGCCCCAGTCCACAGAACCGCCAGGTCAATTCAACAACGAAACAACCCAGCCACTGTTTTGCGCATGCACAACACTAAACAGGTGATTGACACAGGCCTTAAAGGCTTTGTGGTGGACCGTTTGGGAGCCCTCGTTGGGGCTCCAGACCATGGCTGGATGCTTGAGGTCGGGTGCTGTCAGCATGCACTAAACTGTCCCCCTTTACGCCTCAAATCTGAGGCGGCCAAAGAGGATGCAAACAAGGCAGAAGTCACCTGCCACAGAGTCCTTGACTTCTCGCCGAGCCCTGCTCTCTGAGGAGCACTTCTCTTGAGCCACTTATGAATTCATTCACGACATAGTTGGGGAACACCTTCGGAATGAAAAGACAAGCAGGCAAGACTGGAGCATTCCGGCGCTCACGAAGCCCTCCCGACCCCAGGAGAGAAGATACGAAATTACACAAGTAAGAAGAAGTGAACGGCGGTGAATGTTCCGGAAAGGGGAAGTCTCTCCTGACTCATCTGGGGTACAGCAAAGCCTTCCCGGTGGATGTCAGAGCTGAGCTGAGATCTGTCTTTAGGCCTCTGTTTATTAAATGTGCAGAGGGGCCAGATGCCCTGCAGAACGCATTCCATAAGGGCTCCCATGTAATCCCTGTCCCAGGCCTGTGAGGCTGATCTTATCACCCCCATTTCTCAGACATGGAGACAGAGGCTCAAGGAAGTGAGTAAGTAGCTCGCACACCAGGGGTTAGTGGGGCGTCCGAGACCAGGGAGCCCACAGGCCTTGCCCGGCTTCCAGCTGCAAAATTGCACAACCTCCTCTACATTCCCTGAGGTTGAAGGCCCAGAATGTTGCCCTGGCACACTCCAGCCACCCTGTCCCTCCCTCTCTTCTCCGGGCCCCCAGGGAAGGGCAGAGATGACACGGATCTGTCCCTCACATTCAGGAGTCAGCAGCACGCGATGGTGGCCAAGCCACTCATAAGCAGAGTGACCTTGGACATGTCACGGACACTCTCTGCTTGGGTGCTTCCTCATCTATAAAGCAGAAATAAGACTGGTTCCTACCTCCCGATAAAGGGACTGTATAGGTATGCTGCTTGGTGTGGGAACCAGCAAACCGTGTATGGTCAGGAGATGAAGCTGTTCTTTATTAATTCTTCTGCTCCTAACAGCAAAAGTAGGGGACATCAACCAAACATTAAAGCTCGGCCAGGAAGAGCCTCCCCCTGTTCTCCAGGCTGCTCCCAGCCCCCAGCACTCGCCGCTCTAGGGACAGAGAGCAGGTGTTCTTAAATTCATATATTTGGCAGGATTCACATGCATGACTGCTTTTTTTAAGAGGTTGAAGAAGGCATTCTGAGGTCAGAAAAGAGACGGTGCTGGGTTGTCAGCCTTTTGGGGATGTAGAAATTTCTGGTCCCTCTAGGTTGCCACAGAGGATCCAGGTTTGGTAGTCACTTACGAAGCCAGCTATTGAAATCATCCTTGAGATGGTGCCTGTGTGGAAAAGCTGTGTTTTAATTATTGTTCAAAGTGATGATGATGGTGATGATGATGATGGGGATGTTTTCCTAACCCTGGCTGAGCTGAGGTCCATTATAAAAATAATAGCAGATCACAGGGGCCAATTTCCCAACCAGCAAAGGAGGGGGAGAGGGAAGAGGGGGAGGAGGGGAGGGAGGACTAGCAATAATAATTGATACTGATTCATCTTCTTATCAGCCAACGGTTATTGCCCTAGACCAGCCACGGTGTTCAGAACTTTATACTCACTCTCTCACTGCGTGTCCACTAGAATAACCCCCCGGGAGGAAGTACTCTTATTATCCTCACCGCACAGAGGATTACATAGAGGGTAAAAGAGGTTAAGTGACTTGCCCAAGGTCACGGAAGCAGTGAGTTAGAAAGTGAATTTTATAAGCCAGGTCAGGTAGAAAACAAAGGTGAGATTCTTTAAAGCACCTGAGCCAAAAAGTACGTGTGTGTGCGTGTGTGGTGTGTGTGTGTGTGTGTTTGCACGTGGGTGTATGTGTCTCTGTGTGTTTGTGTATGTGTACATACGAGTGTTTATGAGTCTGTGTGCACGTGCACGTACCTGCCTGTGTGTTAGATTTGTTAACAAGAGAATCAGAGTCCACCCCAGGACAATACCCCAACCCACAAAGAGGAGCAAGTCAGCAAGAGGCAATCCCAGAAAGTGGAAAGAGAGAAGCAGCTGGGTGTCTCCTTGTTTCTGAGGTAGAATGTTCCGCGATTAGCAGTCGGCTGACTGGTACCGGTACCCAGCTCTGTCACTTCCCCGGGCCAATGGCGCTCCTTATTGGATCCGCATCCCTTCATCCTCAAAGTCGACCCAGGAGGCCCCACCTTCCTCACAAACTCGATTTGACCACGGCCAAGGAATACACTAGATTTTATTTTACTAATTCTATTCCTCATTATAAAGACAACTCATCTTCATCACACAAAAAAATTGAGAAATACCCAAAACACAAAGAACATGTAAACACTCATCGTCCTGCCACCATTATTATTCTATTCTACAAACTAAAAGTGTTTTTTTTCCCTGCAAGCTGGAATGAACACAGTTGCATTTAATAAGACTGAGAAGCTGCCATGCACGTTACTTGTAATCAGCTTCTTTTAGTTTCAGTGTATCTTAAATATCCCTTTCCAATTGTCTTCACAAATGTATTTTTTAATAAGCCATGTGGTCTTCCATTGCATGGGTCTACACCCACTTATTTAACCAGCACCATATTAGTGGATAATAAGTCTGTCTCCAGTTTTGTATGATTCTAAAAATCATGATTAACTTCCCAGAAAATTAGTATGATGCACATCCCTGATTATTTCCTTAGGACCAATTCCTCCAAGTGGAATTACCAAATGAACCGATTAGTACAATTTTAAGGCTTCTGATATCTTTTGCCAAATTCTCCTCTTAAAAAGTTTATCTATTTTCATTCCAGCCAGCAGTTTCTGGGATTTATTTTCTCATTAGCAATAGGTATTATGATTACTTGACTATACATTTGCTAAGCCAATGCATACAAGTTAGGCTTAACTTGTGTTTCACTGATAAGTTTGTCTTTTCAGGCATTTATGGAACATGTACTGTGGTAGGTACTTTTTGGTACATTTCTACAGGTATTATTCACCTAAACTTCAAAGGACAATAGTCCTTTGAAGCAGGTATCCTATCTCCTTTCAATGAACAAGGAAGCTAAGGCTTGGGCAAACTGAGGTTTATGCTGAGCTCTGCCGCACACCAGCTGTGTGATGTTGGGGGTGGTGCTCCCAACCTCTCTGAGCCCAAGAATACCAATGATCTGACTCTCTCAAAGTTCCGCTGATCCTTCTAGTGATCCCATAACTCTGAGTCCCATACTTAAGTGTTCAATGTTGGACCAGGAAGCCAGGAGGGGACTTTAACACTCCTCTCTCAAGTACAAAGAAGCCTACCAGCTCACAGATCCAGTCCTTTGCAGTCATGGGAACTAACTGGAAAAGAGCCTAACACAATTAGTAGCTGCTCAACAAGTCAGGGTGTCTACCACACAGGGTGGGACCTTAACACATGCTTGTTGAAGAAATGAATGAATGCAGAGTAGGTCATTACCACCCATCCATGAACCCTACAGCTCATTCTTTTGTCACCATTTCTGCCTCAGGATCGTTTTTTTTTTTTATTGTTATGTTAAGCACCATATATTACATCATTAGTTTTGGATGTAGTGTTCCATGTTTCACTGTTTGTGCGTAACACCCAGTGCTCCACGCAGAACGTGCCCTCTTTAATACCCATCACCAGGCTACCCATCCCCCCACCCCCCTCCCCTCTAGAACCCTCAGTTTGTTTTTCAAAGTCCATCGTCTCTCATGGTTCGTCTCCCACTCCGATTTCCCCCACTTCATTCTTCCCTTCCTGCTATCTTCTTTTTTTTTTCTTAACATACATTGCATTATTTGTTTCAGAGGTACAGATCTGTGATTCAACAGTCTTGCACAATTCACAGCACTCGCCATAGCACATACCCTCCCCAATGTCTATCACCCAGCCACCCCATCCCTCCCACCCCCCCACCACTCCAGCAACCCTCAGTTTGTTTCCCTGCCTCAGGATCTTTGCCCAAGCTGTTCCCTCTGCCTGAAATGCTTTTCCTCCCAACTTCTCATCTGGCTAATTCCTACTTAGCCTTCAGGGCTCAGCTCAGAAGACACCTCCTCCAGATCAAGTGGGGACTCCTTGTCTTAACCCTTTATGACATCATGCATGCGGCCTTCATACATCTCGCCTTTGCAATCCATCTGCAATCTGATCATGCAGATTACATAAGGGCTGTGTCACTAAACCATACGCTCCAGAAGAATACAACCTCGATCACCTTGTTCACTACTGTGTCCTCAGCATTTCCACATGTCCAGTCCAGAAGAAGCATCCACTAAATATACTACAGCAATATGGCAACTTACACCATGTCTCTTGACATCTGAACAGTAATAAAACTACACAAATACTTGCATGTGACATCCTTAAGCCTACCAATTCAGTGGAAAGATACTTTGTAACCATTGTTTGGAACCCAAAGAAGTTAACTTGCATCTGTTATGGAATGAGATGTCCCTTCTATGAAACTTGCTGTGAGCACGTTTTTAGTGATTTTGCATTGGCAGCAACTGTTTGAGCGCTGCGCCGGAGGGGTGTTAAATCAGTATTCTTGTGATGTTCTTGTGAAAAAATAAGACTGACTACCTTGTATAGTTGGTAAATGAGTTTTGGCAGGTAATTTTTTCAAATGCAACCTTTTTTTTAACCTATCAGAATAAACACCTATTTAGGGTACAGTCAGAATTTATTCAGTGAAATTTTAATTCATTCTCTGCGGGGATGAGAATACATTGACTAGTTTCTCCACTGTACCTACAAGAAGCTGAGTTGTCATTTCTTTATAATTAAATCACACGTCTTGGGAGTTCTTTGCCTAGGAAAAGTTCCAGGGGGATTTGATTAAATGAATAATTTGTAATCAACAATCTAGTTGTTCCTGTTTCAAGGGGATGTGATATATCTGATGGTCTTTGATCATTTGAAAGGTGCAGGCATTGAAATTACAACAATTTTGAAAAACTGCAGCATGAATTTACTCACAAATCTGCTGCTCTGCTCTGCCCTATATGTATTATACTGGACAAACTCACACATCTTAAATTTGGGGGTTTTAAATAAATAGTCATCGAAGGTCCCTAAGGTTGCTTGCATTAGGACCTCCAAAACACGTGATTCCAGCAATTAATTCAAAGAAAGAGATCCTTCAGAAAATCAAGTACTAGGTGTTATAGAGAGTATGACCAATATTTTTTGATCAGTTGAGATTCCTGATGATCTTTTTTCTTCCAACGCTGACACAAATTCAATGAAAGCAAATAATTCCATCCCAGGGATATAAGCAAAGAGATAAATATATTCAGCTCCATCACACTCAAGTACGGGATTCCAAATACTCCCTGAGACCAGCAGGAGAGAGAAGATGGGGTAAAAATTGCACCTGCAAGACAACTTCTTCCCATGTCCTCCACCTAATTTTTCCTCTATTCAGTCGGTAGAAAGAACAGGGTAAAAAAAAAAAAAAGGGTATTCAAGTCCCTTGTACTTTTTAAGCACATGGTATTTATTAGGCATTAATTGGCACACAAATATACGAAACGAGTACTTAATTCTCACCCCACCCCTTAGCAACATAAAAAGGACATAATCGCATGAGGACACTCACGTACAAACATACTCACACACTCGCACGTACTGGGACATACTTAGCCTCACATATTACCCTGTTCTCTTTATTAGGGTCAGTTTAAAAAAAAATTTTTTTTAATCAAGAAAGCAAAGCACATTCGAAAGAAAAAAAAACGCAAACTTGGTTTTGAGTATTAATAAAATTAAAAGCTCTTGGCCAGCTCATATGCTGGATTTCATTTCATGTTATTACTTAATTAGAACTCCTATTTATAAATAAATAGTACCAGTAAAATATTACATCTGAAGAACCCTGCAATAACATTTTACTTACACGCTTATTTTTTTTATACCGTTTTCTGCTTTCAATAACTGCAGTTTTGAATCGGCATCTGGTGTCGGTGTGATTTCTTTGGGGAGAACCAATCGGCGAGCACGTCTGGCCCCGTCTGTAGGAACAGTGGGTTCTGCTTGGCATCCGGGGCGGGTCGTCGGTGATGGAGGTTTGGAAGCTTGGGGCTGGCTTTGTGTTTTATCAGGACCAATATTTACTTTGGCCTTTTTGCAACGCTTGTCAGCACAGAGCTTGCTCCTTGCTTTATCACAGTTCTGCCCACATGTAAACCAGGGCTTTTCAAGTTTTTCAAAGCAAGCTTTCCGGTCGGGAAGCCATAGGCCACGTTTTAGCGACAGACGGCTGGAAAGACACAGAGCTCGGAAGATGGGAGGGCAGAAGGAGATAGGAGGCCAGATGGAGGCCAACGTTATAAGGAGAAGGCCACACTGGGCTCCGTGATGATGGGCAAGAGAGGAAAAATCAGACAAAAGCTGGGACCTAGGGAACCTTTTCAGGAACATCACATGGCAGAGGTAGGTCATTTCTTAGTCAAGGGCAGGGTGGCAAATTTAGGTTTCAGGGGTGATATATCTGGGGTGGAACCCCACCAGTACATATTTTGAAACACACTTGCCTCAGACCTCCCCCAAAATAAGGGACTGGGTCCCATTAAGAAAATTGAAAGAAAAAAAATATATTATTATTTATTATATAACAATGTCAACATTAACACCAAGACAGGGAAGACTCCATCTACGCCATTCGGCTAAAACACTCGGTAAGGCAAGGCTTTCTGGAGACCAAAAGAAGGAATCACCGAGGACATCTGGAGGTGGTGTGAACATGGCCGGCCGACGAGTATGGTGGTCGTGGTGGGTGGGGGCTCCTCTTTTTTTGGTTGGTTTTGAGACGGAACAACAAAGTCACATTTTTTGAATTGTGGTTTCAAGCAGCCGATTAGATCAGCGCCCGGGGCTCTGGAGTGCAGACGTGAGCACTGAAGTGAAAAATGCCGTCCGTGGGGTTCTCTCTGCTACTGTCTCTCTCCCGCTCTCCCGCTCGCTCTCTCTCCCTCTCTCTCTCTCTCTCTAGCAACTGTCTGTGAGGAAGCAGTCCTCACTTTAGCTGTTCTCACTCCACTCTGGCACCATGCCAACGCCGTGCACCGAGTGATACTGGTGCGGGGACAGGGTCCGTGGCACGCCGTGAGAATAGAGGAACTCGGACGGTTGCAGGCCGCCGGGGGACTGCAGGCCAGTCTGAGGCCCACACTGCCTGACCACAGGCTGGTGGGCCACGGAGGTCTGGTGCTGGAACATTCCCTCTCCGAGCTGCGGGGAGCCGTGGTTGGCCATGCCAGCCAGCCGGGGGACCAGGGGCCCCGAGGTGAAGTGGGCCGAGAAGTGCTGGTAGGGGAGCCTGTCCATGGGCTGCACCGTGGTGACCGTGCAGCTGCTGTAGGAAGGCATGCTGGGCCACGTGTTACAGCTGATGTCCTCCAGGCTGGGCACCGGCTCGCTGGGCGGCCCGGCGCTGGCATACATGCAGGCCTGCCGCTGGGCGGACTCTGTCCTGTAGGAGGCGCTCAGGCCCTGCTGCTGGGGGTAGCCGGAGCGGTAGAAAGGGTCCTCCTCACTGGGCGACGTCTCCATGTAGGGCTTCTTGTAGGGATGGTCCGTGGTGGAACATTCTTCATCTGCGGAGACAGGAGGACAGAGACCAGTGAGGCCGGGAACTAGAGGCGGACTCGGCCACAGGACTCAAGGATCCTGTCCGGGAGACTCTGAGTGCCAGCCTCCACTCTGATCACGAGAAGTGGGGATGGTAATGGTGGAGGCCTGGAGCACAGACTTTGACTCAGCTCAGAGGCTGAGCTCGGCGTGTAAGTTCCACAAAGGCGGGACATCGTCTGTGCTACCCACCACGGTATTCCCCAGAATCCAGAACATACCTGGGAGCCAGAATAATAATAAGACCCTCCCCGGTAACAGTATGAATGCACACAAACAGCATTCACTCCGCCTGGGGCTGTTCTGAGCGCTCTCTGGAAAGGGACCCCATGCAGCCTGCTCAGCAACCCCATGGGGTGGGCTCTGCGAGGATCCCCATTTTGCAGATCACAAAACGGAAGCCCAGAGAGAGGTCAAGCCACCCACCCGAGGTCTGCTGCTAAATAGTGGAGCGGGGTGGGTTAGAATTCAAGTAATCGAATTACAAGTCTCTGCTCTTCGGGACCACGCTACCCAGAGAAGCACGCACTGAGTATCTGTGCCACAGACGGAAGGACGGATGGGCAAGTGCATAGACGGACGGGAGCTCGGGCGAATCCCCAGATCTTTCCCCAACACCTCTGTCGGCAAGTCCCAGTTAAATATCTGTTAGAGTCGGTACAACTTAACGGGTCACCATTTCCTTATCGAAAAAGTCACTTCCCTTCCCTCCAGACACCAGCTAGCCCCCCGCGTAGGGCCGTGGAGATCATTCTGTCTCTGAAAAAGGGTCTTCCGTAACTACTTTGGGGGCACTGCCTTCTTCCGGAACAATCACAAGCGCTGGGCTCTCTCCTAGAAACACACAGCGAAACACAACGTTTTGAAAACCACCCATGTGCCTAGCACAGCTTTGCACGCACTTTCAGGAGCTCAGCGATCCCCTGAAATCCGGACCCCAAGTTAAGAAGTGTAGACGTGTCTGAGTTTCAATCCGGTTCTCCTACTTCCTATCTGTGTGCCAGGAGCAGGGCCGGCCTGAGACTCACGCTCAGCTTGTCTAAATCAGAGTTAGTCATACTTACCTCACCTGGCCGCTAAGAATTCAATAAATCAAGCACGTAAATCTCCTGATACCTGTCATCAAGAGCAGCTCTTGCTGCAAGGGAAACACCACCAGTCAGTCTCTCAGCAGACCTAACACAGATTAACACACCTCCAGGTGTTTCCTTCGGGGAAGCAATGCTTGAGAGTTTCGGCCAAGGTGTAAACCTCATCTTCCAATCTCTTTTGAATCAATAAGTCTTAAGAAAAAGTGTCTGTTGTTGGGGGGTGTGAAGAAAAAGGAAACACAGGGGCATCCCTGCACCTGCTGTGACGGTCAGTGGCCTGGGGGCAGCACATGGAACTAAATAATGGGAGGAGAGCATCGTTATTAGGTATTGAGCACCTACTAAGAGACCTTTCCCTGGTCTCACAGTAATTCCTCCAGGTGGCCCCTCTTGCCCCCGTCAATGGGCAGAAACTGAACTCAGAGACGTGGCCTTCCCAAGGTCACGGAACTGGGAAGGAGCACGGGCTGGAATCGAAGCCACGTCTGGCTTCCTTGCCAACCACACCTTGCTTCCAGCTCTCTCGATTTCTCACAGCGAATGCCACTCACCTAGTCATCCAACAGAGATGTGCTGAGCCATGACCAAGTGCCAGGTGCTGGGCATAGAGCAGTCAATAATTAGCCAGGGTCCTGCTCAGTGCACTTTGGAGGTGGGGGGGCTCTCCATCCCACCCTGAGCAGTAACTGACAGTGGGAGGCTGACTCTCGGTGAACGGGAGGTGGTCCTTGCATATAAAGCTTCACCCCACAGGGAGTCCTTTGGTTTTTGCACAGGATTTTAAAACAGCTCCCCAACTCGAGTAGGAGAGCTTGGGTTTGGGTTCCACCGAATGCTTCCATGGGCATCACACCCTGAGTGACACCCATAGGCGGGTAAAACTCTGCCCCATCTAAACCCATCTATGCTGGGACTGGACCCACCTCCCAGCAAGCACATTTATTTTTAGCTAGACTCTTTCTGGGACACATCTGGGCCCCATAGGACGCCCAAACATTTGTCCAAAATAAAAGCCAAAAACGCGGCCTCTCTTCCAGGTGCTTTATCTACATCATGCCAGCCATCCAGATGTTTGAAGACATCCAGATGAGCCCGTGGCCACTTTTTCCACCTTCCAACGGGGCATTTGTCTTTGGTGTCTTGAAGACATTGCTACACTCGAACTTTTCCGTCCTCCCCACCTCCTCCCTCGGTTCCCTCGTGCCTCCACGCTTCCTTCCAACCCACCCACCTCCCCACCCCCCGCCCCCCGCCCCAGATCCATAAATCTGAATGTTTCCATTGTTGCTAGAATCATAACCTTTGGGTTTTCCATTTAACCAGGGCGTTCCCCTTTTCAATAATCAAGAGTACAGCTGCAGGGTACCCTTGGCAAGAGAAAAAAACAAGGCAAACTAACCATTCCCGAGTTTCTGATCCCCTTCCAGATTTGTTACAAGCAAAAAAAAAGGAAGAATAATATGAAAAAGGCCGGAGCACATTTTGGAAAATCGTAAAATTACACATTCCAGTCTTTAATAACCCGAAGATCTGATGCAGAGTCCTAAGAAAAGCAAAAGGCTGGCTTATTCATGAAAGCGGGTCCCGAGTGTTCTCAAATTCCTCTTTGGACCTCATCACATTGTAAAGAAATTCCAAAGCACAGATCCAAATTTCAGGTTGGAGGTGATCAATGGTTGGGATATCATCCCTGTGTTTGTTTTGGCCATGGTTTGGTTTCTTTCTCTTTATTGGGAGCCTGATAATTGGTCAACAGCAAAGATCTCTTCCCCAGCCGAGTCGTGTTTCCCTTCCACGGCCGGGGAATAGGTAGTCAAGCATCAAGTCTTCCATGAGACAGGTCCAGCACTCAGTTTCAGAAAGGTGAGTAGTAAGAGTGGTCAATTATATTCCACCTGTCCTGAACCCAACTGAGTCTCCTGAATAACAGGAAAGCTCCTCCTGATTCTGAGCACCGATCACCAAATAGCACTGTGAAATATCCCGGCCCCTTGCATTTTTCTAGTGGTTTCTGATTCTGGATAAATGGCTTTAACAATCAATCCAGAGCAGAGATTGTCTCTGACAGTGGCATGTCTCTGGCATGTCTCTGACTCTCCCTACCTATGTGACCTTGGACGGGCCACTGCACCATATCCCAACCTCAGTTCTTGACTATGTAGGGGGATAATGCTTAGATTTCTTGCAGGAATGGAGATGATAATAAAGTGTTCAAATCTTATCTGTCCACGTAACATGGGTCTCCTCTCTTTTCCCTCTCAGAAGATCGGATGGATGGCTGTGTGGAGGCTGTCCAATGCTTGAAGGTGTCTGGGTGGATCCCAGAGCAGGAAAACTCACAAGGCTGCTTTTAAATTGTTCATCCCATTAAGCAAATATTGTCACTATTCCCAAATGGGTCATTTCTCTTGCTGATTGGGTTTATTCGGATGAAAGATCTGGGTGAACCACCACTCCTGGGCTGAGTGACCTTCAGCAAGTCAGAAGAGGAAGTATGATTCAGGCCTTCTGAGTCACAACACAGTGCTCTTTCTGACAGACAGCCTAAGTCTTTCAGCTTTCGTGTCCAGAAAAAAAGAAAAGATGGTAACCTTGCCCTGGTGGGTGGGTGGATGGATGGATGGATGGATGGATGGATGGGACAGCCTAAGCCTTTCGGCTTTCGTGAAACTCACTGTGTCCAGAAAGGATGAAAAGATGGTAACCTTGACCTGGTGGATGGATGGATGGATGGATGGATGGATGGATGGATGGATGGTGTGTGTGTGTGTGTCCCCGTAATGCTAGCTCTTAGCTCAAAGTGGGGACAGACTGAATCAGTATTGTGAGAAGAATCTCAATTAGGAATCCAAAGACTCGGGTCCAATCCTCACAGAACCACCATCTGAACATCATGACATTTATTTATCTGCTTATTATCTGTCTCCCCAAGGAGAATACAAATTTCGGGAAAACAGGGACCTTCACCCCCTTGCTGTCCCCTTATCCCATGTACAAGGGACAGCGCCCGGTACAAAGTAAATGCTCAACAAATATTTATTTCACGAGTGCATCCCGGATCTGCCACTCACCAGCCACATAACCTTGGAAAGCCAATCCAACCTCCTAGTCCCCTGTTATGCCCTGCAAAACGGGGATGGAGGGCACCACCACCCCCAACCCCGGCTCACGGGCTGCGAGGAAGGTCCAGTGAAGGAAGCAATGTGAAGTTGCTCTAAAAAGCACAGCACTGACAAAATGCAACCCACAGAACCCTTTACTATATTCTCTTCCTCCCCCCGCCTCACCTCTGACTTCCCTTTGAATAGCCAGGGCAGTAGATGGCTTTGCTCAAATCTTTATTTGGGTTGCCCCTGGTTTCTAAGGTTGGGGAGGGGGGCGGTTATCAGGGTGGGAGGGGGAAAGAAAGACAGACAAGTGTTCTCCCAGGCCCCGGGGTCCTGGATTTGATTGAGTGGCATTGATAAAAGACCTTCCTGGCTCTTTCAGCTCCATCCATGGGGAGAGATAGTTTGGAGACAGCTGGGTCCAAACACAAGAAACCCTCTGGCCTGCCTGGCCCTTTGACATTTCATTGGGCCTGCCTCCTGGGCTCGTTGGAAAGGAGACAGACAATGAGGGGAAGTCAGATAGTGGGGCAGGCAGGGGCCGCGGGGGGGCGGGGAACCACCCACGGAGCTATCACTTCACGGGAATCCCAAACTGGAAGGAAACCTTGCTGATTCCTTATCACCTTACAATGGAGGCTGATGATGAATTGCTTTTTGTCGGCACGCGGGACAGACAGAGCTCGGCTGGAATGCTCCCTGTCCCTGGGAGCGCCCTTTTGGGGTGGAGGGAGGTGAGAAGGGCAGAGGTTTGTGGCAAGGTGAAAGGGGTCCTGCAGGGTGCACACCCCCTGCAGCCCGAATGCACGGACCGTGGCATGAACTTGGAATGGGACCACTCACGAGCCGGGTGATGCTGGACCAATCACTCAATCTCCCTGAGCCTCAGTTTCTGCATCTGTGGAAAGGGAGTCATTTTTCACCTTGTTATCGGCAACGGGTCCCTGGGGCCTGATTGTACCCACACCTGCAGATCTTGTGCTGGCGGCGGGGCTGAGCACTGTCATTTCCCGCCTCGGGGTCTGCAATAGCCTCTCGGCAGAGCTTTGCCACCAATCCTCACCGCCCCCCCACTCCCCAACACAGCAAAACGTCTGCTTCAAAACAGAAACCTCATCACATCCCTCACCGGTCAAAACCCCTCTGATGGCTGCCTGTTGGGGTTAGGATGAAATCTAAAGTCCCGGGGCGCCTGGGTGGCTCAGTCGTTTGAGCCTCTGATTCTTGATTTGGGCTCAGGTCATGATCTCAGGGCCCTGGGATCGAGCCCCTCATCAGGCTCCCTGCTCAGCACGGCGTTGGCTTGTCCTTCTCCCTCCACTCCTCCCCCTGCTCGTGTGCACGCTTTCTCTCTCTCTCTCTCATAAATAAACAAATAATCTTTTTTAAAAAAATCTAAAGTCCTTAAAATGACTTACAAGGGCTGGCAGCGTGCTGGCTCCTGCCTTTCTCCGTAGCTCATCTGCCTCCCCTTCCCCTCACTGTGTTCCAGCCACAGTGGCCCTGTGTTTGCTCCCCAGCGGGGGCTGGCTCCCCAATCTCTGAGGGCCTGTACCCATACCCTTCTCTCTGCCCAGATCCCCGGCCATCTCCCCTCTTTCTCCATCCAGCTTCTGCTCTGCAGACCTTGGCTTAAATTCCCCCTGGTCCCCCGGCTCCTGCATCACACCCCGCATCATATGCATCGGCACGTTTCCTATCTCCTTCACAGCATCAGATCACCGTTTTAATCAAGCAGTTGTATCACCGTATATAATTACATATCTGACCCGCTTGCAGCCGTGAGCTTCCTAAGTGCAGAGCGGTGGCCAGCTAACACGCATCGAGCACTTAGATGTGTCGGGCACTGTTCCGGGTGCTTCGCATGAACCCTCTCATTCCATCTCATCACGACCCTGTGGGGGAGATGCTACTGTAATCCTCATTTTGCAGAAAAGGGAGTTGAGGCTGAGAAAGCAAGCAGCTTGCCCATCGCCATGCTGCTGGAAAGCGTCAGCTGCTGGGATGTCCTGCGGCAGACAGGCCACCAAGTCTGGCTTCCCCAGTGGCCACCTCAAGTTGACCCTGAGCTCACCTGAGGATCCCTCCAAATACCCTGTGCGGGTCATCTGCTCACATCATCGGAAGACTTCATCCCCTTGCCTTCAAAGCCTTCTCACACCACCCTCCAAGAGAAAAGCCTTTACAAGGATGATGCTGTAGATACTGAATCTAAAAAAGTACCTGTATTCTTTTTAACTTCTTCCTCCCCTTCTTTTGGCCTGGCATTAATTTAATCGACAGAACTCCCTAATTCAAACCTGGTGAGCTCTTCATCAATATGTTTGACTCAGTCTCCAGACCGATCTCTAGTGAAAAGTGGCATTCTGAGATTATGGCTGATAAGCAAAGGTAATGGGGACCATCTACAGTGTGACTCGGAGCTCAGGCAGATCCTGCAGACCAAGCATGGGTTCAAATTCCCACCTTCGGGAACCACGAGCACATGATTTTACCTTTCTGAGCCTCAGTTTCCCTGTTTGTAAGGTGAGCGAATAACAGCACACACGTAATAGTGTTGTCAAAAGGCTATGGCCTAGAACCTAGGCAACGCTTCCCTTCAACAGGACATAGATCAGAGTCTTCATTCTGATCAATCACCTGTGCCCCAAGGGACGTGCTTAAATCCTGCTCGTGCCTGAAGAGGCTGACATGTTTGCAGGCATCTGGTCTCCAGCCCAGGCGTCAGTGGACATGCTGGGAGCCGGGCCAGGGGGCCCATTGGGGTGATATTCTTGTTCAGGCCTTCAAGATCCAAGGAGCTTGGATGGGCTTCAGGTTAAGTCTGGAAACTCAGCCTTGCCCAGGGCAGCTCCCCAGCCCCAGGCTTGAACCAATGACAGCCCTTCTCTCCTTCAAGACATGAGATCAGTAAATGTCAAAGAGTCAAACTGTGTTACTTTCCTCGAGTAACCTCTGCTCAGAGAAGACTGCCAAAGCAACCATTTCCATCAGTTCTTGTTAGTGAGCTGATTTAAAGGAAGAAGACGATGAAGGAGAAGAATGAGGAGGAGGAGGAGGAGGAGGAGGAGGAGGAGGAGAAGAAGGAGAAGGAGAAGAAGGAGAAGAAAGGAAGAAGAAGGAAGAAGAAGGAAGAAGAAGAAGAAGAAGAAGAAGAAGAAGAAGAAGAAGAAGAAGAAGAAAAGGAAGAAGGAAGAAGAAGAAGAAGAAGAAGAAGAAGAAGAAGAAGAAGAAGAAGAAGAAAGAAGAAGAAGAAGAAGAAGAAGAAGAAGAAGAAGAAGAAGAAGAAGAAGAAGAAGAAGAAGAAGAAGAAGAAGAAGAAGAAGAAAAGGAGGAGGGAGAGGAGGAGGGAGAAGAAGTAGTTGTTCCAGACACTAGGCATTGGACTTCTAAAGGCATCGAGGTGGCCACTGAGGCTGGGAGGTATGAGAGACCCCTCTCAAAGACTAAGATCTGGGCCTGCTGGAGCAAACCAGTGACTGCTTCTTGGGTCAACCTTGTGCTAAATATGGCAAGCACACTTTCATGAGATCATCACACCACACCTATGGGACAGGTCCGATCATGAGACCAAATCTACAGATTAGAAAAAATAAGGCTTAGAGCAGTTAAGGAACTTGCTCCTACTCATAAAAATCTGCAAATGGCAAAGGTGGGATTCATCCCAATTGTACGTGGTCCCTGCCCCCCCATATCCGCTTTCTCGAAACTTCACCCAGATAAGCAGCCTTCCCTTCCTCTGTGGATGCTCTCCCTGGAGCCATACCTGCCACTCACACAATCAGACCTAACACCTGCTGGGTGCTTACTGAGTATCAGATGCTCTGGGGATCTCAAGCACCATTTACAAGGCGAGAAACTGAGGCCAGGACACCTGCTGAGGTCACACAAGAAGCTGGTGGTGGAGTTGAGACTCAAGCCTGTGTCGTCTGGCCCTGTCGCCCATGCTGTCCCCACCGTGCCAGTCTGCCGTTCACACAAGTGACGTTCTATTAAGCTGAACTCAACCACATCCGCTTCAACCCTGGCTCAAAAAATGTGCCGCCAGAAATTTCCTTTTGTATTACAGCCCTCAACTCAGATGACTTAGGAAAAGTCACCCATTTCTCATTTGGCGAAGAAGACAATGAAGGGTCTCAGACAGAATTTAAACTAGATTTAAAGAAAAAATGCAAAGGAGAGAAGATCAGTTGTGATTTTCTTTTTCTTTTTTTTCTTTTTTATTGATTTTGATCTGGAATGAGAGAAGAGCTCAGAATCCACCCACCCAAGAGAAACCCTAGTACATGAACTAAAACACATCCAACTACAAGAAGGCTCTCTGCAGCCTGGCTTGTAATACAACCAGAAACGCTAGAAGCAGCCACCTTGTCCACTCGTGGGAGTGAAAAATAAACTCTGCTTCATCCTTTTGAGGCCATATTTTCTCTTCAGCAGCTAGAAAGCGCAAGGCAGCTCTAGGTTCATGAAAAGATCATCTACAACGTATTCCCGAGCTTAAGAAAGGCAAGTTGCAAAATACAGACAGTATAATATCAACTGTTAAAAGTAAGAACAAAACTATTTTTATGTGTCTCTGCACAATGGGTGTGCGTGCACACCCATGTGTAAATGAATTAAATAGGAATGGACAGTTCAAATAAGTTTTCCCCAAGGAAGGGGCCAGAACTGGAGGAGATGTATCAAGGGAGATCCTTCTCTTTTACTGATATGGTTTGAATTTCTTACAATTTCCATGTATTTTTATATTGCTTACGTTTTTTTAAATAAATAAACATAGTTATGCGTACTTTTTTTTTCCCCAAGGAAAGGAAGGAAAAACAGAAAAGGGTCATCACACTCACCTTTCCTCTTGGTGCAATGGTAAATCTGACCGTGCTCCTGGGGCAGTGGGTATGGGTTGGGTGGGGGCAGGAGGTCCTGGGCGGGGCCGGACACACCATTCTCGCACTGGTACTGGGACCCCAAGTTGGATGAAGCAGAGAGAGCTCGAGGCTCACTGCTGAAAGGACTGTGGTTGGAGGCTACTTTTTGTCTTACTGTGCTCCTCGGAACCACAGGATATTCTTTACTGAAAGAGAGAAGATGGGAAATAACATTGATCAGTGCCCCGATACAGATTCCCCCCACTGGCTGAACCACAGGGCCAAAGAATCCACCAGAAATTCATCACAGAATAAGAAAAAAAGCAGTCTTTGATGAACACAGTGATCCAATTATACCCAAGTGCTTCAAACACCACAGACACATATATCCACGCACTAACTTTTCATGCCTTATACATTAGGCAAGTAGGTTTATGAATAGTCCTATGTGTATGCCAAAAATTAAATGAGCATCCCCCACGAGGAACCCCTCTTCACGTGGCATTTTCAAATATTTCAACCTAATGTATATGTCTTTGAATTCCCTAATTCAAAAGCTAGAAGAGCGAAGCAGTCACTTAGACTGAACTTCTGGGTTTCCATCTTTAAAACAGGGCTGAGGTCTTTGTCCAACCTTAGTAAAGAAGTTGCTGACCACCTAGGATAGTCAGGTACGATCTTCGGCTACCCTGATCTGGGTAGTTTGCTGCCCGAGCCTTCGAATTTCCTTTTGAGCGGGTATCCTTGTCACCACCGACAATAATGAACTTATCCTCCATGCCTGGCTAGTAAAAATCCCCAGTTCAAACATTGCTGAGAGAAGAAATGAACTAATATGTGTGAAAAACTGAACATAGCAAGTGCTCCACAAATGGCAAGCATCATCATTATTGCCATTGTTTTGAGACAGTAGGAGAGGGAAAGAGAGGAAGGAAGAGCAAGGACAAAGGAAACAGAGCACAGGGCATGGGATCTAAAATTAGGCAGATCCAGATTCACATCCCATCCCCATCACTTACAGACTGTGTGCCCTTCGGAGCTTCAGTGGTCACACGAGTGAACCAAGCAGAATAAAATCCAGCGACATCCTATGAATAGCGTCCCCCCAAGGGCTCAGAATGTGGTTCCCCACCCTCTTAGGATGCACCATCCACACGCCCTTGCCTTCAGCTTTCATTCCAGTATTCCCACACTCTTCCTCACGTTAGCCTGGAGACTTCAACTGAAACCTCCCCTGGGAAGGAGGGAGGTGTGCTCAGCAGGCCCAGGAGCCCCACAGGAAGCCAGGTGGGTGGGGAGGGTCAGAGTGGGAGTCTGCAGAGGAGCTGGGAGGAGGGGTGGCTCTAAGATCAAAGGACGAATTGAGAGAAGCTTACGAAGAGAATGGTCTGGCCTGGAACACATGCTCATCCCATGCAGGAGAGGGGGCTGCCAATGTTTGGGGTGGGGGAGAGGAAATCGTGGGCAGGAGAATCACAATTACACTGTGCAGGCTGGTGGAAGGGTGATCCAGCGCCTTCTTTTTGGAAGGCAACTGGATAGCATCCCTTTTCTTAAAAACGTACAATAACGTAGATGCAGCAATCCAACTACTATGCGTTTTCCTAAAAAGTTGTTCAAGTCAGGGGCACGTGGGTGGCTCAGTCGGTTAAGCATCTGCCTTCAGCTCGGGTCATGATCCCAGGGTCCTGGGATCGAGCCCCACATTGGGCTCCCTGCTCAGTGGGAAGCCTGCTTCTCCCTCTCCTGTTGCCCCTCCCCCACTCGTGCTCTCTCTCGCTCTATCTCAAATTCATAAAATCTTAGAAAAAGTTGTTCAAGTCTGTGTGCAAAGACATAAGCATGAGGCTTCTCTCTGCAGCACTGTTTATAACAGGGAAAAAAATGAGAAACAGCCTAAATGTCCTCATGAATGGTTAAGTAAACTCTGACAGAGATGAGAATGGAATATTACACAGGCTTCAAAAAGAATGTGGAGACGGTCCATACATGGATGCAGAAAGCCGTGCGAGATGAATCGAGGTAGTAAGACACGTAACATCATCTAACTTATGAGATGATTACCAGGGCTCCCTTCAGGAGCTGGGGATATGGGAAAACTTTTAGGGCACTTACTATTTTGTGCAAAGTGGAAGCGCCGCCTGGATGAAAAGCAAAACAAAGATGAAGACAAAGATATTCAAAGCCCTCCCCATGCTTCTCCCAAGAAGACTACTTGCAGGTGGGAGGGGGAGAACCGGATTTGAATCCGATCCCAAGTCACCTGGGAAATGCAGAAAAGCTGCTACTTCCGGGAAATGCCCAGTCTTCATAAAGTCCCCGGAAGTGAGTCCCTCCACCGCCCCCCACAGCCTGTAGCACACCCAGCCCAATGTCCTTGCTAACTCTGTGAGCTCAGATAAAGCAGGTCGCCTCGTTAAGCCTTAGTTTCCCCGTCTGTGAAATGAGGAAAACACAGAGATGATGAGGAGAAACCACACCATTCTACCCTGAGCCACCCCGATACCTTCCTATCCCTGAAGAACCCACTGGACCCTGATTTCTATTTAGATATTTAAGAATCTGGATGTAGTGGAAAGAATGAAGGTGTTGGATTCGGGAAGATACGTGTTCTCTGAAAGATCCGCCATCTAACGCTGTGTGGCCTTGGATGAGGCACTTAACCTCTCTGAGCCTCACGAGACTGTTGAAAAGATCCCACCATATGCCCTAGAAAATACCTGGCACTTAGTAGAAACTTCTGTTATGCCTTCACAAAAATGACTCATGCTTTCAGCCCACAGAATTTCTCAGGAGGAAGCCTGTCTCCTTGACTTGGGAGGCCTTTCCTCAGGGGAAAACTTAAGGTTCTAAATTTGGATTTTTAAAATGACGTCTTTATTTTCACTAATCTTGAATTGAAATTTAGCATTCCTTTCTCTTACAAATGTAGGCAACAAGCCACGGTTGTATTAGCAGCCCTAGCGACTGTCATCAACAGAAATGAAATAATTTCATTTCCACCGCAGCTGCTGTAGATGCCTCAAGATACCATTTGTGCTTATCCCAGCTTCAAAATGACAGTCCTTTTAGACCTGCTACTAGATCCTGTTACCTAAGACATTTATAAAGTGCACGTAATCCCATATTGCCGTTTAAAAATATTTTGTTAACTACGTTTCAGGATAACTGGTTTTCTTTTTGCAATCTATGCATTCGATAGGATGCATTTAATCATATTATTCTGAGAAGTGTGACCCATAAGTTTCACCAGACCACCGGAGAGGCCCATGGCACCAAACAGGCTAAGAACTCCTCCCTAGAAGAAATACATATCAGTAAATCCCCAACTTAGTTGTGACTTTTGCCATAAACCAACTATTCTTTCAAGGCTTAGGAGTCCACCTGAAATCAGGTGGTACCAAGAACACTACACCTAACACAGCGTGAAGGATGCTGCATTGGCCCTTTCCATCCTTTCTGTGACCCTATGAAACAGGTACTGGGTTTATCCCCACTTTCCGGGATAAGGCCACCAAGGCCTTGGGAGGTCAAGCAACTTGCCCGTGGTCACAGAGCTAGAAGGAGACACAGCCAGGATTCTAACCCAACTGTACCCTCGCTACTCCTAGACAGGCTCCTGATTATTTCTTTCCATTTATAGGATGCAATATACTTTTAGAGGAGCAGGGGGCTTAGGGCCCAAGATTCCTCTCCTGCTTCTCTCATCCCTTGGGGGTGCAACGATCTCCACCTCGGCCCCTGACTTTGTTTGTCATGTGAAAGCACGTCAGAGTAGCCAGACAGGGGACAAGGAGTGTCTGCCAAGTTTCCATGAGGCTACAGAGCCCTCACAACACCCAGGGGTCCCCTGGCCGAGCTTTCCCGTGGCATGTACCACCTCCAAACCAAAGCTGGAGCCATCCTGAGCAGCCACACCACTTGGAATCGCCCCCTGGGGCCAGAAGTCTGAAAGGAATGAAGTTAGCTTTACAGTCCTCTCCTTTGAGGCTCCAGCTACGTAATGGAAAAAAAAAAAAAAAAAGGAGGAGGAGGAAAATTATAATAATAATAAAACATTATAAAAGTTGTCAAATCTCACTGGCAATTCTATTTAGGTCTGCTTAGTTCAAGAACGGAGCTGCCCGAGCTCCAACAGGAAGGAGGAAATCTCTTTTTAGTTTTATATTCTTAATGGGGACAGTTATTTTTTTTTAATTAAAGAAATCAACTCCTCCCCCCAAAAGAAAAAGTTGGCTGAGGGATTTTACAAGAGAATGTATCAATGGATTCCGTGGAATTCTCCCTTCCAGCGCTGCCAAATTGCAAAATTACTCTCTAGAAAGGCCAAATCCTGCTTTTGATTACTAACACTCACAGAAGTGGAAAAGCCATATTATCCCAATAACCACTCGTCCCTCGCAGCTTGTTTTTCTCCAGGGTGCTTGAAACATCCTCCCCACCGTCAATCATGAACCCGTCCCCGGATGCCTGCAATCTACGTCCCCAAGTCCAACTGACAGGTGGACTGACAGCACGCAAGGGTGAAGTGCCTTCTCCATCAGCGTGGGATTACGGAGGCAAAGGGAAGAAAACATAACAATCACACAAGCCATGGGCATTTTTACTGGGCTCCTCGATGCACCGATCAAAGGAACATGATCTGTGGCCCTACGACCGCTGTGGACTGTCCTTGCAGCGGGAAGACAGACCCTCCTCCCCCTGCAGCTCAAGAGCATCCGTGAAGAATCCAGGGCACAAAGGAAGCAAAGGAAAAGTTGAAAAGCCCCTGTGTGTCTGGGAAGAGGGGCAGCAACAGAGTGCTTTTTCCTCAGCCGGGTCGCCATCCTCGACGCCTCCACCTCCAACTCCTCATCAACCTTGTTCTTTGGGGCCTCTTAAGGCCCCAGCCGCTCTACTGGTATAGACTTACATGCGTTCCCTCCTTTGATCCAGGCAACAAGCCCACTCCACTGGGATGATTAGATACACTTTAGAGGTAAAGACATTGAGGCTCAGAGGGGTAAGCACCTGGCCTGGCCCCAGAATGCACAGCTGAGAAGAGAATAGAGTCGAGCTTGGCCCTGGGTCAGTGCTATTCCCAAGCTCTTGCCCGTGAATTTCTACTTGATCACAGGAGCGGGGCTGCCCACACCAACGGGCCTCTAAAAGGCCGCCTGGTGCTAACAGCTGGCCCCGGGCTGCATGGGGCAATGTCAAGTTCTACTGGTTCATCTGTCCGTCCTACTGTTTGAGCAACCTTTACTACACCTAATGTCCGCCGCCGCCGCTCTCTCTGCCATTGGCCGCATCCCTGCCGACGCTAGCCGGGGGGGGGCGGGGGGGCCCCCAGCACCTCGGCTCTGCCGCGCATGTCGGAGCCCGCAGACCAGCTCCTCCCCGGCTCGGGCCCCCTCTCGCGTTCTGTTCCACGTGAGTGAGCGCAGTGAATGATGCCATTGTCGCCGGGTCTGGGTTGTAAAATGTTACAAGGGAACACTGAAACCCATGGCCAAACTGCATCTGTAGCCCGCCAGCTAACGAACACCCCCGAGAACGTTTCCCACCGCGGCCAACTGAATTGGTCTTTTCACAGGACAGGTGGCAGGGGCGCCGGGGTGCTGGGCGGAGGGGGGGGGCCCTCACTCAAGCGCGGGCAGCCCTTCTCAAAGGACCGGAGGGAGCAGCGTGCCGGGGCAAGGCTAGGACTGCAGGATCCCGGGTCTCCCCGGAGCGAGCTCCTCCTCTGGCCAGCACCCTGATCTGCGATGGAAATTCAGAAAGCGGTCCCGCCATCCCACAAGAGCTCTCACTTATGAACAGCTCTGGGGGGACAGTGTCCTGATCTAACTTGCAGGGCCGCGTGAGCAGGACTGAGCGCGGGGCAAATCATCATCGCTGTCTCCTCCCCGTCTACAGAGTGTTTTATGGTCCTTCTAGCGCTCGGTTCACACCAGCCAGCAAAGCTGGGGAAGGGTATGCTGAGAACAGGGCACACAGAGAAGCCACACACCCTTCCCCGCGCTGATCCCACCAGGGCCGTGGGATTCATAGGTGCCAAGACACTTCCCTCTCCGGCACTGAGCACCCCCCACTACGGCAACTTTGGTTTGAGAACCCGGGGCTCCCTTGTTAAATCTCTAGGTAATTTACTCGCAGGGTGGTCGTGCGGGGTTGGGGCGGTGTGGACGTGCCTCGCTTCGGTACTCGGCCTCAAACCTGGCCACGGTGCAGCTGGCTAGGTTCCACCCTTTTTCTGAGCCTCACTCTCCTGTCTGTAAAATGGGAATAATAAGCCTCACTGCCTCTCGGGACTGTAAAATAGGACAATGCAGGGAAAGGCTTAGCACATATTTGGGACACATGGCTCGATATACATCAGCTTACAAATCGCACAGGATTCTATTCTGAAGCAGTTCTTACCTTGCAGTGGCTCCGAATGGCCTATGAACTCCCCTCCCTGTCCCCCCAAATATCAGAGATTCAGTAGAACTCGTCGATTTTCCTAGGGAAAGGTCTGTACTCGTATCACCTACTCAAAAGCAGTCTGTGGTTCCAAAAAAGCTTTGGAGCAACACTACGGAGGCAGTTCCAGAATCACAGAGGCGGCCTTGGGTGGTTGCATGGACCACAGATGAGGCCAACATTCGCTTCAGTCTTTTCACTCACAGAATGGGAATCACAAGGTCCACGTCACACGTCCTTGTTGTGAGCCCCCAAACCAAGAGCTGGGGTCCGAAGCTACAGACAGGAACTCGACATTTTGGTGCCGTTCCTAAAACTAGCAATTTTAACAAGTTTAACCGTGCCTTTGTCTTAGTAGTTTTTTTGTTTTGTTTTGTTTTTTTCTGTTTTCATGATTTTGGAGTCAGGATGGGAAGATGGAGAGGACTTTCCGAGGCTCAGCCTGGGGCTTTCTAGAAGCCAGAAGACTGGAAAGGCCCGGACTTAACAGACCTTTGGCAAACTGCTTCCTATACTGAAGGGGATGGTCTTGAGGCCTAGGTTCTGAGGGGCATCCCCTGGGGGCTCATCGGTCAGACAGAAGGAAGTCAAGCAGCTCCTGGTGACCTTTAGCTCAAATGATGACATTGGCGAAGTCACCCAAAAGCAACCACTCCTGCGGGAATGCTAAGCAGCCTGCATGCTAATACAAAAATCTGTCTCTCTGGGCGCCTGGGTGGCTCAGTCGGTTGAGCGACTGCCTTCGGCTCAGGTCATGACCCTGGAGTCCCGGGATCGAGTCCCGCATCAGGCTCCCTGCTCCGCGGGGAGTCTGCCTCTCCTTCTAACCTTCTTCCCTCTCGTGCTCTCGCTCTACCATTCTCTCTCTCTCTCAATAAATAAACAAAAATCTTTAGGAAAAAAAAATCTGTCTCTCCCTCCTCAAAACAAGCACAAACATCCATGAGCGAGTAGGTCTCCAGGGAAACCAGCTTCTAATGGGAGACTCTTACTGGGATGGGGTAGCTGAGGTACAGGGCTGAGGGTGGGGACGGTAGACAGACATGAGTGGGTTTCAAGCTTGGCCGTAGAGTGCATTCATCCGGGGAACTAAAGAAAAAAAGGCTGACTCCTGTGAAATCGGTGAAAGGGGTTAAGCATATAAGTATTTTCATGAGCACTGAGCAACATATAGAAGTGCTGAATCATAATACTGTACGCCTGAAACTAGTAGAACATTGTATGTTAATTATACTTCAATTTAAAAAAGAGAAAAAAATTCTGCAAAGAAAAAAATAACAAGGCACCTGGGTGGCTCAGTGAGTTGGGCATCCGACTCCTAATTTCGGCTTGGGTCACGATCTCAGGGTTTTGGGATCAAGCCCAGCATCGGGCTCCCCGCTCAGCATGGAGTCTGCTTGTCCCTCTCCCTCTGCTCTCCACTCACTCATTTAAATAAACAAATAAATAAAATCTTTAAAAAAAAGAAAAAATACTGACTCCTAAGCCCACTCCCACCTCAAGGGTCTCATGCCATTGTTCTGTGGTGCAGCCTGGACTTGAGAAGTTTTTTAAGCTCCCCAGGAGAAAGAAGCCTTATGCGAAAGAGGGCTCGCTGTAAGAATCCATTTACACAAAATTCTGAACAGACAAAACTAACTTATAGTAAAAAAAAAAAAAAGTCGAAACATGGATTGCTTCTGGTAGGAAGGTGGAATTAACTGGGATGGGGCATGAGGGAAATGTCTGGGGTGAGGGAATGTTCTGTATTACCACAGGGGCTTGGGTTTCATACAAATGTGCATTTGTCAAAAAGCGAATTGTGCACTTAAGATTTGTGCATTTCACTGTATGTAATTTTACCTAAAATAGAGATTCGTGAGCAAAAATGGAATCTTAATGATATGCATACAGAAGTACAGAGAAGTGAAATGTACTCACGTCTGCCACTCAGTATGAAATGCTTAAAAAAAATAAGATGGATGGATGGATTGGTAAATGTCTGGCTGGATGGACAGACAAATGGATGGATGGGTCAGTGGATGAATAGATGGATGGTGGATGGATGGATGGATGGATGGAATAGGGTAAATATATAGCAAAATATTAACGGCAGAACCTAAGCAGTGGGTATGTGGGTGCTCACCGTACATTTCTTCCATGTTTTCTATATGTCTTACACCTTTCATAATAAAACATTAGGGGAGCACCGTAGGTACTTCTCATGTTCAGCCCAAGTTAAGCATTTAGAGGAAAGGGTTATTTTTTATAAAACAGTCCAGCACATGGGATCTATTTCCAGATCTGTTTCACACATTTACCTGAATGCCCTTGCTCGTTCTGCAGAGCCAAGGGATTACCCAGGTGCAAGCAGGGGATCCCTCCATCAGAAAACCTGTCAAAGGGCAGTTTCTGAGCCCTCCCTAGAGCCACGGATTCAGAACCTCTGAGGATGAAACCCAGAAATCTGCTTTTCTTAACAAGCTCCCTCCACCCCCAGGTAATTTCAATGTCTGCCAAAAGTCTGAGAAACACTGCTTAAACATGAATGAGTAAGATGCCCACGGACACTGTCCCTGAAGAGCAGGTATGCTGGGGCAGAGGGTTGGGGAGGAGAGGTGGGGACAGTGCTGCAGATGAACAGGAAAAGTTCGGGGTGGGGGTGGGGGGCTGGGGGCTGTTCTCAACATCCATATCCTCAACGGACAACCATGAGCCAACGTGGGACCCCTTGAGACAAACCTCAATTTCACAACTTAGGCTGGCTTGGCTTCCCAAACAAAACCCCCTCTTGTTTTCCATAAATTCACACTTCTCTGGGGGAAACCGTGTGGCTAGCCAAAAGTATGGCACGAAGTAGAGAGTTAATGCCATCTCCAGAATGTTGTCTTGGAAATCACTCCTCATTAACCAGGCATTCCGATTACCTTTAACCACAAGCATGGGAATACAAGAGTGCTAAACCGTTTGAAAAGTGACCATTTGAGGTTAAGGAGCTGAACATTCATTTAAAATCAGGAAGCCAGGCCTGGAGGAGGAGGGAAGGTGCCGATGGAATGCTTTTAACCTTTTAGGGGCCCCAGACCCCTGAATCCCTTAAAATGGTTTGAAATTTTTGTCTATTTATATCTAGTGAGTTTTTCAGACAGTCCCTGGCTTTCATTGGATTTTCAAAAGGAACCCTGATTAAGAAACCCAGCCCTGGAGGAAGAAGATGGAGGGCAGTAAAAAGAGCTTAGAGGCAGGTGATTCTCTCCATCCTGAA
Organism: Callorhinus ursinus; assembly: GCF_003265705.2. Lineage (NCBI taxonomy): Eukaryota > Metazoa > Chordata > Mammalia > Carnivora > Otariidae > Callorhinus > Callorhinus ursinus. The sequence continues at coordinate 7,199,975 of NW_027397103.1, read as the reverse complement.
GAAACCAAGCTCACAGCCAGGCCTCTGCACCCTGACTAGCTGCATGGCCCTGGGCACGTCAACCTGGCCTTTGGCTTCCCCAGGGCACAGACCCCGTCTTAATACCTGGCATCAGTCTGGGCCCGATGCCGGCCAAGTGCTTCCACGCATGTGGGGGCGGTGTTAAAACACGGGGACACACTCTTTGACTCTCCTTCTGTCTAGAGGAGGGAACCCTGTCCCTGGAATCGGGGAGTGAGTCCCGTTCAACCAACAGAAAGCAGCAGAAGGGATACTACATTTTTCAAGGCCTGGTGAACAGAGTCTCGTGGCTTCTTCCTGGTTGTCTTGGGGGCAGCCTGCAGCCATGGAAGGAGTCTGACTCCACAGGGTCCGCCATGTTGGCCAGGCCCGATGCACATGCTCCAGGGGACAGCCCCGCTGAGATCCCAGCTGAAAGCCAGCATCGACTGTGGAGTACGGCATGAGCCAACCTGGACGTCCGGCCTGGGGCCTTCAGCCACTGCTGCCCCAGCCACCACCTGAAGACAGGCAGGAATGGCCCAGATGAGCCCTTTCCGAGTTCCTGACCCACAAACCATGAGCAAAATAAAGGTGCTTTCCTGTTACCTCTTGCTTCACCTTGCATACAGTGGCGACAAGCAATGGCTGGTCTTTTTACCATCAGTAGTACTGACGAGCATTAACGAGCGAGGGTTAGCAGATTGCACCTGGATGAGATTCAGGGCGCTCTGAATCTCAGACCTCAAGACTGAGGTCGCCTGCCCTTCCAGGTCCCTTTAGCGGGCTGTGGAGGCACAGGTTAAGTGGTCTCTAGAGCTTTGGCTGTCCCAGATTTACCATCACACACAGACAAAGGATGGCCTAGCTTGTGGCCCCTTCCCAGCCAGGCCCAGTGAAGCCCGGGAATACTCCGTTATGTAGCAATAGTCATCAGGACACACTCATTACCTCCTTCCACCCATGCAACAGCCCCGGAGGTAGGTTCTGTAATCATCCCCCATTTTACAGATGAGGAAGTAGAGGTTGGGCGGAGTTGGGGGAGCCCAACTCTGGAGCATTCCACCAGTGGACCCTGCTCCTCTGGGTGCTGATTCACCTTTGGCATCCTCAAGACCTGCCATAGCGTGAGCACTTAATAAACATGTGTTCCCTGAATAACAAATGGACAGATCAAACACTGGAGAAATAAATGAATCTCCAGTCCTCAGTTTCTCCTTCTGCAAAACTAGAAGAGACGTTGTCTCCTATAGTCCTTTCTGTCTCTAGAATGCCATGTTCTCGGAGCAACTGCCCCCCCCCCCGCCCCCGGCCCCAGAACCACCCTGTCACTGTGCCACCCCAGCACGCTTCCAGAGAGCATCAGAATGTGACCCCTACTCTAGACTTGTAGATCCTTGCCCACTTCTACCCCGACCCAACCCAGAAAACCCTTCTTCCCAACACAAATCTCACTTTCCCACAAGACCTAGCTCCGACCTTCTCCGACCCTCCTTCCTCCACTGCCCCTCCCCCCGTCATCCCCACCCCCACCCCTCGTGGCCCTGGCCTTGGCCCCCAGCACCCTTGACTCTTAAGAAGTTCACAGCTTGCCTGAACACATCTTAAAGACCGAAGCCAAGGTCAAAGAAAGCAACGTTCCCCGGAAAACCAGGGCCTAGGCCATTTCAAACAGCAGGAAGGCTCCCACACCTTTCTTGTTAGGATGAGCATGTAGGGTTATTTCCCAAATTTCTGTCACTTGCATATCACCTTGACAGGTTCACCAAACCTTTATACCGGTTCTCCTCTTATTTAATATTTTCCCTTAAATAATCAGCCTTACTTCTCCCCCTCCCTCCCTCCCTCTCTCCTTCCTCCTGTAGAACATAGTCTCATTGCCAGCAATACCGTCTATAAAATCAGCCTGGTGTGCCCATGTCTGTACATCTTCTAAAATCATCCCATCTGTCACCAGGGTAGAGGTCCTGCAATTTGGGAAATACTGTTTTTTTAGGGTAACATGTCTTCTTAAGCCGCAGATTAACCTTTTGAAATAACCTTGGCACTTATTTTAGTCAGTCGGCTAGAGACAGGATTTTAAAATAATTTTATCTTCTTCCTCATGCTTTTTCCACAGCTCGCCCATTTTTATAATAAGCAGTTCTTGCTTCTGTAACCAGAGCCCATAAATGAACGGTGGAAAAATAACTAAGACATCATCTGCATTTTCCAAACGCAGACTGCGGGGCTCGGAGAGATAGCAGGGTGAGTGCCCAGACATTGGCCAAGCGAATCCAGATGTTACTGATGTGGGCTAACTGCGAGTCCGTGTCCAGCCCTCTCCTCTTCTTCCAACTGTTGGAATTAGAGGAAATGTCATTCCTCTTGCTTATTCCCCCCGCGGGGCCAGCTGTCACTGGGTGTGTGGGGGACAGGAAACAGGATTGCAAGATGAACAGGGAGCCTGCCATTCCAGCCTGGCTGTTATCACGGCTGACTCTGGACAGCCACCTTCCCTACTTGTCACTAGGATTGGGACCGCAGCCCAGAATAAATGTCGAACCAGGGCAAAACCGGGAGTACCTGGGAGTCTTCCCCCAAACCAGATACGTTGTATCGAGGGTGGACTAGGAACCAGGCACCCTATAGACATTTTCTCATATAATTCTTAAAAGAACCCTAGAAAGTGGAAGCTATCATTTATGCCCATTTTACAGGTGGAGATACTGAGGCTCTGGGAGGTTAAGTCACTTGCCCGAGGTCACATGCTGATAAATGCAGAAGCAAGGATGGAAGCCAGGTTCGTCTGAGTCCCATAGCCTTCTGTTGGAGCCACTCTGCCTTACTCCATCTCCTTCCCAGGGGCCATGTGCCCAGGACTGGGCAGATGACCCTGTTCACTCTCCCAGCCTGGTCAGTGCTTAGTTCAGCCCTCTGACTCCCCAAGGCAACTCCTAACATGGCCACAAAGACACACGTGGTTCTTAGGCTGCAGGTTTTAACCGTGCATGTCAATTACATAGTGCCTACTGAACACCCACCACCCTTTCCCGCCTTTTTTTCTGCAAGTGCCTACCCTAAGAGGACACCTAGACGACCCCTCAGCCAATCTGCACTAACAGGGGGATGATCGGGACAGCGAATTCAGACCAAAGTAGAGCCATCCGCCTAAATCTCTAACCGGCTGTGTTTAAAACTTTAGCGGAGAGTCCCCGGGGTGACCGACATTTCATCTCTCAGACACCTGCACTCCCCACCTGACTCTCCTCCGTGTCTATCATTCTATCCCATCAGCTCCCAAAGTGCAGGGCCCGGGCCTGACACAGGAAAGCAGCGAGGAGGGGTCCTGAGGATAGACATCCACAGTCTGGGGCCAGGGAACGCTTCTTGGAAGAAAGGACAGCTCCAAGGACACCTAGCGATGGGCAGGAGATGGCCGAGTGAGAAGGAGGGGAGAAAGCCTGAGGCAGACCAGACATGCTGTTCCAAGGGCCAAAAACAGTGGGAAGGATACAGACGTGGAGCATCCCCTTGAGCATGATGGAGACAGAGAGGGGGCACTGGTGGGGGGCAAAGCGAGGGGGAGTGGCCGGGTCAGACGAGAAGGGCATGGCCCACCACGGGAAAGAGTCTGGACCTTATACTGAGGGTAACCAGATCTGGTGACTGGTTACACGTGAAGGGGCGGTTTATAACATCTCAAGTCCATGATCCCACCTGTTCTTGACCTTGTGGAAAGGAGGGAAGACCCCTGGTTTGCAGGCTGGAACGGGGCAACTTGCTTCCAGTCCCTACATGCACGGCCTCGACCCTCACCCGCAGGAGGATGGAAGTGAGACTCTGTCAAAGCCTAAAATCCCGTAGTGACCACCAGTGTCAGGACGACAGGGGGGCGTGACCAGCAACACCAGCCCAGCACTCTGAGCCCAGGGCTGCAAACAGGCTGACCCCTCACCCCCCACCCGCTTTCTGTGACACCTGTTGTCAACTTTTCCACTGACCATAGACTCAGTCCAACTCCAATTTCAAAGTGCAGACATTCAAAAAGTCAGTTGTTATTTTTTTAACAATAATAGTTTAAGAACTTGGTTCTTTTAGCCACAAAAAGCATCTTATTAATCTGTGATCGGGAAGAAAACTGATTATAAATGCTGAAATGCATATGAGTGGGGCGGAGATGTGCACACCTGAAGGTCAAAGTAGATTTCTTTTTTTAAAAGCATGCAAAATTTAGGATGCCTGGGTGGCTCAGTCAGTTGAGCGTCTGCCTTCGGCTCAGGTCATGATCCCAGGGTCCTGGGATCGGGTCCAGTATTGGGCTCCTTGCTCAGCGGGGAGCCTGCTTCTCCCCCTGCCCACCACTCCCCCTGCTTGTGCTCTTTCTCTCTCTCTCTGACAAATAAATAAATAAAATCTTTTTTCAAAAAAAAGTGCTTTTAAAAAAATAATAATAAATAAAAATAAATGAAAGCACGAAAACTTAGATCAGGGATGCCCGCTCGCTAAAAACAATTTCCATGCGTGAATTTCCAAACCAGCGTGAAAAGGACAACACTGTGGCCTTTCTCTGTTCCTCTCTTAGATCCCTTATCTTTCTTTGAATGGGTATGTCTGTCCACCTGCCTGACTCACCCCTCTCATGTCTTCCAGAAAGGATAAGGAAAAGCTTCCTACGTGATCTCATTTTATTTTGAAACACTAAACCCACCAAAAGGGGGGACAGGGAACCCTCCCTTGGTCAAAGGAATCAAGATGTATTTCTAATTCTCTTGCCATATGGTAAGTTATTTTGGAAGCATATCAAGAGGTAGAGAGAATGTTTGACAAAATTGGCAATGCTCGTAAAATCCTTTCAAATCAGACCAAATTCCCACTATGTACATTTGCTACAGCCCCTTCTATTCATCATATCAGCGACTGTGACCACAGGATATGTAAAAATACCGAGCAATTTTTATCACCAGCTTCCAATCCCCCAGTGCCCCCAGACCACCACGTGGTGTCAAATTTGTCTGCATTTCACCCCCAGGAAATCGAGTCATTAACTTCCCTTTCATTTACCAAGAGCTGTTGCCAAAAAAGAAAATCATTCATCGGCTGTGACTTATGGGAAGAAAGAGAGAAAGGACTGATTTCACGAGAAGGAGAGAGAAGGCAAAGAAAAGGGAGAGAAAGTTGGAGCTTTTGTTGTCCCGGGGCAGATGGAGAACGCCAAGTTCCCTGGTGCCTTCTCCCCCTTCCCATCCCCGGAGGACACATTCCCCCGCCCCACCACCACCACCCAGGGCTGTCCCACGGAGTAAACCACATGGGAGCATGTGGGGCTCGTCAGACAGTGGGACTGAAGGTGCCTATCTCGCCTTTCCTCAATGGCTAACATGCCTGGGTCTCTGCAGGCAGGAAGGCTGGAGGAGGGAGGTGCTGGGCTGCTGCTGGTTCTCCTGGGTTCCTTGGGGGCGTGGGGGGGGCACATGGAGAGAAGGGAGCCCAGCGCTCCACCTTCATACCTTTGCATTCTTGACATTCTGTGCAGCTCCATGTCATCACTACCCCGGAATCCTTTGGCGAAGGGATTATTCTCAATCTTTAATTGGGTGATCTGCAGAAAGGAGAGAGAGAGAGTTGGTTTTCACTTGATGGCTGGAAATGCAGCCTCTGGCGACCAAAAGAAGCAAATTAAGCCAGTCACGTCAGTGAGACCCACCACTTCATTCAAGAGGAGGCTTTGAAAAATGCCCTAGATCAGACCACTTTTAAAAGGGGAAAAAACCTGGTTTCGGTTTGCCCGTTAATTGGAGTCATACTCTGCATCACTCCAGCTGGGTTGGTTTGTTTTTTTAATCCTAGCATGTTGTGTTTCAAACACAATTTAGGCCTCAGCACTTGGGAGCCCTCCTTCCCCTCGGAAAGTTGGTCACAGGGACGTGGTGGTGTTGCTCGTCCCGCAGCTTGGTGAGCGCCGTTTGGAGAAACTTGGTTGCTTTCAAAATTCTGCTCTGTCTCATGCCTTGTTCATTTCAGCTTCACAGACACAGTTAGCACAAGTGGAAGATGGCACCGGATTAAATAAACACCCACAGAGAGAACTGTAACATACATGATAGCTGTCTATCAGTTCCAAAGCCCTTCAGTTTTCCAGATAAAGAACACAGAGCCCTCTTCTTGCGAATGTTTGTTGCAATGTACAAAACTTAGCAATAGAACAGGATCTTGGGTTCAACGGTCGGAACTTCCACGGAAACCATCAACACATTGTCTATAAGCGTGAGCATAGAGTAACAGATCCAGGTGAAAGAGTATATCCGTAGGGAGTCTGCTAAAAGTATTTCCTAAAGGCTGCATGTGAATTGAATTTTTATTTATTGAATCATTTAAGAGCCACCGCAGCAGCATTCATGAGGTTCAATCACGCAAGCTTCACATTCACCATCATTATTGTATTATATCTGTAATCTTATTTTTTTTTAAAGATTTTATTTATTTATTCATGAAAGACAGAGAGAGAGAGAGAGAGAGAGAGAGGCAGAGGGAGAAGCAGGCTCCCAAGGAGCAGGGAGCCCGACACGGGACTTGATCCCAGGACCCCGGGATCACGACCTGAGCCGAAGGCAGACGCTTAACCATCTGAGCCACCCAGGCGCCCTGTAATCTTATTTTTATATAATAATGGTATATAATATATACTATTATTTATACTTATAATGTAAAACTATTTCTATAATATATCTATCTCTACACTGGTCTCTGCTTAGTATTTTGATTTAAATCTAACCACTTTTTGTTTATATTTATTTTACAAAAAATATGGTATCACTTCTCTCTACCTCAAGCTGGAATCATAAGCTATTAAATAAAAGGAAAACTATTGTATCAAATTCTCTCTACTGGCCCCCGCAGAAAGTTCTAAACCCAAGGCCTGCCCTCACTTTGTTACAAGGGGAAACGAGACACTTTTAGAGACGTATTTAACACACACTGGGATTGAACTCTCTCCCTGATAGATGAATAGAAAGATAATCAAATGGGTTAGCCTGGTGATGGGTATTAAAGAGGGCACGTTCTGCGTGGAGCACTGGGTGTTATGCACAAACAATGAATCACGGAACACTACGTCAAAAACCAATGATGTAATGTATGGTGATTAACATAACAATAAAAAATTTAAAGAAAAAAAGAAAGATAATCAAAATAAGGACAATTTTCTGTGATCGCATCGTATGCAAGTACCCACGAAAACTACCTCAGCTACCTACCCCCCATAGGTGAGTTCCAGACTTTGAGAAACCGAGCAAGTTCCTTTGAGAAACCAGGAGTAGTAACTAGTGAATGCACCTATAAGTCATCCCTTTAGGGGCAGGCATTCTGGTATGTTCTGTTTTCCAGAAGAGATGGCCTTATAAGGTTTCCTTCTAACTCCAAGACTCTATAATGAACATGAAATTACTATATTACACACGTGTATGTGTGTGTGTGCTTGCCATAAAAAATATACATAAAATTCAAGTTTTAAAAATGTTATATGATTCCAACCATACGACATTTTGGAAAAGGCAAAACTATAGAGACAGCAAAAAGGGACCAGTGGTTGCCAGAGTTTGTGCAGGGAGGGAGGGATGAATAGGCAGAGCACAGAGGACTTTAAGTAAAACTATTCTGTATGATAATGGAACGGTCGATACATGTCCGGGACTCTACATGTGTCCACACCCACAGAATCTACGACCCCCAAGAGCGAGCCCTCATGTAGATTCTGGGTGATAACAATGTCTCAGTGTAGGTTCATCGATTGTAATAAATGTCGCAGTCTGGTGGGCGATGTTGATGGTGGGGGAGCCTTTGTGGAGGGGCGGGGGCACACTTAACCTTGCTGTCACCCTAAAACCACTTTAAAAAAATAAGACATATTTTAAAATTTTTTAAATAGGTGTGGGTCTTTATGTATACACACATTCCCCCTCCCTCATTTTTTTTTAAACTAGACCCATTCCTACAACTTTCTGATTTTGACTTGACCCTTCAGAATGAGTAGAAAAACCTGTAAAGGTCTCTTAGGAACACATTCTTTAAAATGTGCACTCCCGAATCCACTTCTGTTTTGAGTCCAACAGCCCATTACCCAGTAGAGCTTTCTTTCCCACTTAAGCTTTGTCATTAAAAAATGCAATCCAACTGACCATAAGTCATGCTTTTTTAAAAGGCGGTGTGGGGGGGGATTCTCAAAATGTGAAGTAAAAATCAGATCATTCAAAAAGAGGTGGAGGGAATCCTCACTGCACTTCCCTGCGAGTTTTGTAGGCAACACGGGGTGTGGTATCGGGGCTGAATGAATGACTAGTCCATGATGTCTCTCTTCCACCAAGAGCCGGGGACAAACAATTACCGTGAAGGGAAAAAAAAGAAAAGAAAAAAAAAAAAGGAGGGGAGATGGGCTTTGGTATTTTTATCAGCAAAAATCTTTTGCTTGAAACAATTCCTTGCACCCCAAACAGGTCCTACTACCTAATGTTTGAGCTTCCAAAAATATGATTGCAGAGGACAAGCACGTTTTGCTACACAGACACTTCAGTACTTTGATCTTACGCAGGTCTTGTGCGTAGACTGAGTATGGAGGTCTAGAAAACATAAGGGTTATTACCCTTGAGAAATGGTCATACACAAGCTCAGCTACAGGTGAAAATGTCCGCCTGAGTCCGTACAAACCCCAGCTCTGGAATTCCCTTCCAAACATGCTGCATGTTGGCTAGCTCACTCACGGGCATATGATCCGGTCGGATGTCTGAGTTCTACTAAAAGGCTCCAATGAAACGGACTTGCACTCGTCACACAAATGTACTCCCTCTCCAAGATCAGCATAAAACCGGATATCCGGGGGAGGGTGGAGGGGGAGAGCTAAAACAAATATAAATACCAGCTCCAACCAGTGAGACAGAGGTTGTAAAAATTAATGAGAATAATTGTTGTGAATTCTTGCTTTTGAAAAAAAAAACCCTCACGAGGGCCAAAAATCTTAATTATGTCTCTCTATTAGGGGTTCATTTCCTGGTCCCAACCAGAAAGCTCATACCTCATAAATACAGACTCTTTACACAATGATTTAAGCAGGAGGAAAAATGCCTTTTAATGACAAAGTAAGTTAATATCGGGGGATAGACATGGCTTGCATACACAGCCATTGTTGCAAGAGCAGAGAAATGAAATGCCCATGTGACCTTTTTTTAACACCTAAATATTTCTAGGGCTTGTTCTGGGCGCTGCTGACAGCCTCATCGAAAACCTTACAAAAACGTGTTTCACAGAGCAAACGTCACTGCTGCAGAAGAGTCGAGCTTTTTAAATATCTTTTTCAAGCTGCCAGCCATCTGGGAAAATAACTCCCAAATCCAGCTTGGGATCACAGCTGGGCTGAGGAAACATGTCGTCGTGTCATTAGGAGCCCCAGGGCGTACGGGTGTGTGACCCCTGCCTAACAAACGAAGGTCGCCAGGTACCTGCCTCCACCTGGGATACCAGCATCGGAGCAGAGAAAGAGCATTCTAAAGGCATCGGGTCACTTACACCAAAAATGAGTGTCCCAAATTGTCCTGTCAGTTTAATCCCGTGGATTGCTGTTCTGTACTTGTTCATGTATCCAAACCTTCATGCGGGGCAAAGAGTCCTTGAATTGATGGCAGGTTCAGGGACTGAACGAACTCACCCACCAAGACTGACACTTGTAGTGGTTTTTCAAGCACGGTAAAAAGAACTTATTTGAAAGCTCAGTTCTTCTGATTCTAGAATAATCAGGGAAGGCAAAGAGTTTCCCAGGGCCTGCGTTTTGGATGGAGTTGTCCTGTTATAAGCGGATCAGCTGAGTAGTCAATCCACAGCATCATCACTCACCCTCTGCGTGAGCGTACGTGCAATGCTCTGTGCTACACGTTTTCCAAAGATTATCTCATTTAGTCCTCACGATGATAAACACAAGCAATTCTTGTCTCATCCCCATTTTACAAAGGAGGAAAACTGAATCCAGTAACTTGCCCAAGTCAAATGGATTTAAACCCAGGCAGCCTGCCTCCAGAGTCCCACCCGAACCCTAGGCAAGGGTGAGTAAGAGCGCAGGTGGCTTCTGCCCACGAAATCAAGAGTCTCAATACCTCGCCCAGGTGGGACAATAAAGGAACAAGACAGAGTCCACAAACCACACTCAGCTTGGCCTGAGTGTTTAGGTCACACGTCCTATATCCACGCGGGGAACGCCTGCAGGGGCCCTGGAGTGGGCTGGAAAATTTTACTGCTTTAGACTACCTCCTGACGAAGAACATAGGGGCCTTTGGTACTTCACAGCTAAAAGGTGGGAGGGGGAAGAGTGACGGAAAGTTGTCTCCTATGAAATCCCTCTTCCGGATGTCAGGCTGGTGAAAAAAACCTTTATGGCCCAACCAATTAAAAACAAAACAAAACAATACTCAAATTCCCATCTGTGAACCCTTTGTGTGGTCATCAGACACACATCTATCCAGATGCGGACTTGGAGACACACATTTTTAGACCCGTGAGCATTTAGACACACAATCCCCTAAATTGCACTCAAATCTCACACGTATACACCCTATTGGGCAGACACTCCTTCAAGAGCATAGATCACTAAATATATTCATTGGGAAGGACATTTTAAAAAAATAGAAATATGAGGGAGTGGGGTATATTCACAAGTGGTCACAATGATAAATACATGTCAAACTCGTCAAATTGTATACTTCAAATATTGCAGTTTATTGTATGACAGTTATGCCTCAAAAAGTAAAGAAAGAGCGGCGCCTTGGTGTGGCTCAGTTGGTTGAGCATCTGCCTTCGGCTCAGGTCATGATCCCAGAGTCCTGGGATTGAGTCCCGCCTTGGGCTCTGTGCTCAGCGGGGAGTCGGCTTCTCCCTCTGCCTGCCGTTCACCCTGCTTGTGCGCTAGCTCTCTCTCTCTCTGAGACAAATAAATAAAATCTTTTAAAAAACAAAGAAAGAGACAGAGAGAGAGAGAGAGTACATGCTCTCCCAGATCTAGCCTTGCCTGACGGACCCTAAGATCATAACTACACAGAGCGTAGGGATTTCCCCCAAAGGACCCAAGCACTCACATCTTTCTTTAGCAGGTCACTTTCATGAGTCCACCATTTCCTGTCCTTTCTGTGTGAGTCTGGGCTTTTTTAATTGAAAAGAAAGAAAGAAAAGAAAAGAGAATCTGATATATCTTTGGACCCTCTGTCAGGTCTAAGTGTGTGTGTGTGTGTGTGTGTGTGTTTGTATGTATATACCTATGAGAGGGAGGGAGCAGTGAAACTGAGTGTGCTCATTGCTATTTTTTCCCCTGTGACTGTCACCACAAAGTTAAACATAGATTTACAATAGCCGTAGAGGAAACAGGTTTCTAGGAGCCAGACCCAAATTAGCCTGAAATAGTTTTGCAATTTTCAGAGTATTTGACCTTAATGTTTTTGCTCTTGTTGGTTTGACAAGTCAGGGGTGGAATTCAGAAAAATCCTTCTTCCCCTTTAAAAAGTAATTGCATTTTAGAGAGAGTGAGTTTTCTTCTGGAGGGAAGCTCTCTCAAGGCTTGGGTCCCCAGACAGGACTTGCAGCCTAGAAAGGACCATCCATCACAACTTGGCCTGGTGACTGACAAGCTGAATTTGGACACTGCCATCTTATAACTGCCCTGGTTTCCTCGGGAGGGGGTGTTATCCGACACCCAGCGTGTAGGCGGGAGGCTTTAGGGTACTACACCCACCCCTCACCCCTGCCCTGGCCTCTTCCACCTGGCTTCACAGCCCCTGTAACTTCCCGCCACCCTACCTTGCAGGTGGAGACAGGAGCTGTGGAGGAGGAAGGGCGTCACCATCCCCATGTGCATCTCCTTATGTTGCCCCAGTGACCTGCCCTCACTGATCCCACGTGGAAGCCCCTATATTAGCCTTCAACAGTCCTCCAACCCAGATCACACTACTTAATGTTAACAACTTGCACCCCTACAGTTCCCCCTTCCCTGTATCTTGCCTTGCCAGATACGATATGTCTTTTCAGAACGAGGCTTAAGAATCACTCAATCCTGCCCCCCTCCACCAATAAAATGAATCCAGAGGCACTTAAGTTTCGAAAGAACAGAAGTGAACCATGAGAAGTCAAGAGGAGCCCTTTCTCCTGGGAAAAAAGAAAAGATACCCCCCCACCTGCTGTGAGGGGGTACCCTGTTCCAGCACCATCGTCCAGCTTGGAAATGCCCAAATTGGGGCCTGGATTTTGAACAGCGTGGGATCTGACGTTGACAGGATCAAGCTGTACCCTCCTACGTCTACACCACACTGCAGCCTCCTTCTGGAAGACTGAGGCATCCGCAAGCTGTGGTTTGCTGCGTGCGGTCTCCTCTAACTCCTGGGAGTTGCTGGGTCGGGGGTGGGGTGGCACAGGTCGCTTGGGTTTTTTGGGGTTTTGTTCTGATTTTCAACAATGCCAACCCTGCCTCACCGTGGTCTGTCCGGGATCAGTAACCACGGAGAAAATGAAAGAAGCATCTTGCAAATCCAAGCCCAAGGCTCCTGGCAACTTTGCCACCTGCCCCAGGTCAAGTTGAAATGCATCCCAAAGGCAGACTGGAGGAGAGACTCTCACCCGAGAAAGAGGTTCCACAAAGGTGGCACCAGGCCCCCACCCAAGAGCACGGAGCCCTGCAGTAAAGTGACCTTTCTTCCTGGCGATCACTTCACGTGTGCAGAGAGATGCGTTCCTGTATTTGAATGTGCGGTCACCTACAGTCTGACAAGTTTGTTTCTAACTGGTGTGTGTTTGTGTGATAGAGAGACAGAGACGGAGAGACAAGGAGAGACGGAGAGACAGAGAGTCCCGCAAAACCCTGAATATAGTACAGAGAGCTGGAACCTCCAGGCTGTAGCTTGGTTCCTGCCCCAGCCCCCTGGGGTAGAAGCTGGTGCCCGCTGTGAGGGAATGAAGAAGCCCTTAGAGCTTAAGAGTTTCAGCAGGGGACCGCTGCATCCTCCTGCAAAGGCACAGGCAGTGGCCCCAGCATGCCGGTTCCCGGGCCTTGGGCTTACCTTGTGGTTCTGGTAGGAAGTCACCGCGATAAACGCCGTCTCAGGAAAGACGTGGGTGCAGAACGCAGTATTTTTTGAGCCAAATCCATTATTTTCATCCGCCTTTACGATGTGTAATCTGGGCTGGTATTTGTGCATGGAATTTAGAATAATCTAAAAATAATAAGGAAAATGAGATTGTAAGAAAAATCAAAACCCCTTTGTTTCCCGATAAATCCCCTCTTTCCACCCTTAAAATTCACCTCCTTATACAGGCTCTCAAAAAACGGTCTGATTTTTTTTTCTCCTGTTTGGAAAAGGGGGCCAGTGATTTCATTAAAAAGAAACATTTCAAAAATGACAATTTCCAACCCAAAAAGCCAAGGTAATATTCCAGGAATCTACCCAAAGCACACACGGCAGTAAATCAGAATTCTTAATAAAGTTTGTTTAATAAATTAACTCCTGCATAGGGTACTTCCCCACCCCCCACCCCCAATCGGAGAGAAGCAAGTCTGGAGTAAGGAACTGGTTTCCCAGGGAGAAGTTTAAGCGTCATTTTCGGAATGAAAGGGGAGAAGACACAAACGAATAAACAAACATCCCCCCCAAAAACAAGAAACCCTCTAAGAGACGGAAAAGACCAGTGTTTGCAGAACTGGAGTAAAAATCACAGGCTTGGCCCTTTGTTAGGAGAACGTGCAAAGTAGAGTCAATGAAAAAAAGAAGATAATGGGATGGGGAGTGGGCCTCCAAGGATGGTGAGATGGAGGGAAGAAGCACCCACCATCACACCGCCACCAAAGGAGGGCCTGCTTCTCTCCGGGTTCCCTTTCTGCAACTTTTATCAACGTTTTCGGGATCCACCGTGGGAACTATCTCCAGACTTGGCCCCAGACAGAAGCACTGCATCTACTTTTTTGGGAACGCACGCTTTCTCCCTCCTTTCTACCATCTCAATGTTTGAGGTGCTCCCAGGGACAAGCGGGGTCTTATTGCTGCAGCTGCACCTTTAATACGACTCTAATCAGTATTAAGGGGGAGAGAGGCTCCACACTCCACACCCTCTCTGCTGGAGCGGGACTAGTCCTAGCAGATGAGCATCTTTGCTAATAAAACCGGCTTTGCTATTTGGAGGACGCCTGGCTTTTGATGATTTCGGGAGGCTGCATAAGCGAACATTTATCAAAGCGTTCGGATATATACCCACCGAATGCGCCAATCGCCGCGCTCAACGGGCTGAAAATCTGGCCTGCTTTTTCCCCAGGACCGCCAACTGGAGCGGCGGAGACTGTCCCGGTGTCTTTGATTATTTGCGTTGATGACCCTGGGGCAGGGTCCTTGGGCCAACCCTAGAGACCCGCCCGGAGGAGGCGGGGGGGGGGGGGGGGGGGGGGGGGGGGGGCGAGAACCCCGGACCCCGCGGCTCCCGACGACCCCGGGCCGCGCGGCTCTAATCTCCGGCCGCCGCGGCCCCGGCCGCCTCCCTGGCCGATAGCGACGCCGGCCGGGGCGGCGTGGCGACAGAGAGACGCAGCGGGGCCCCGCGGCCCGCCGCAGTCCCCGGCCGGCGCGCCCATCGTCCCGGCTTAGCCAAATTGCTTTGACGGCCGGGGACAGTGTGGAGACGTCAGCGCGAGGGCGATCTAATGGCTCCTAATTTCATTAGGGCGGCTCTGGACTCCGAGTCCGGAGTTGGGGGGCAGGGCTGCGTGGCAGCGGGGGAGTCCGGGGCCACACCGAGCGCCCTCCCTCTCCCGCAGGCTCGGGAGGACCGGAAACTCGCAAGGGTGCCGGAGCCTGGTTGCGGGGCCGCGCGCCTTTCCCAGGCGCCCACCCCAAGGCGACCCCAAAGGGCACCCCGGGACACACGCAGAGAGAAAGCCAGGTGCCCGAGTGGGGCTGGAGGGCAGTCCCGCTGTCTGGCACCAAAGTTCCACGCAGTCCCCCACAAACGAGTCCTACCAGCCTCCTGGAGGCCTCCAGCCAGGAGGGGAAAACCATGCCATTTCTCCGCGGCGCTTAACCTAAATAGAGGCCCGGTTCTGTGCCCGCAGGTATGCGTGACCCGGGCCAGCCGACGTCCCTGAAAGCTGGAGAGCATTTCTGGGCGGGGATGCTCCCGCCTGCGGCAGGCTGCGGGCAAACTGCCTGGTTGAAACGCGGAGGAGGCCCGGCGTTTTGCCCTGAAACGCCCCTCGGCACCCTCTGCTCCTTCCCCACCGCGCAGGAAGGGAATGGGCCTTCCTTCTCTCTTCCTCCCAGCAGCCAACAGTTCAAGCTCCCCAGGACCACGTGCAGAGACGGCGGTGGCCTGCATCACTGTCCCAACCCCACCACACACTCTGCAGGTTCAGTGTTTTAGCCCTAAGGCCCCACAGGAGCAGGTTCTCCGTCTGGATCCCAAAAGGTCCTCCTCCAGATCAAATCCATTCAAACCCAGTACCCTCAACCAAGGACCCTGTGTTTGTTGACTTTCCCTAAAGAGACCACATGGCAAGACAGAGACCACTCTTGGAACTAGAGAGATCAAGCCTCAAATCCCTGCTGCCAAATACAAGCTGCATGACCTTGGGCAAGTGCCCTCCCGTCACCTGGACTCCCATTTATAAAGGCTGCACATTGTGTCCTCCTTCCTAGGTTGCTATGAAGGCCAAGTGCCCGAAGATGAAGGAGCCCACTTGATGGTGGAATCATCAAGCCAAGGGTTCTGCACGCACTGAATTCAGAGACTGTGTCCTGTGCTGGTGATCAATTATTGCCAATGAAAAGATCTAGAGACATTTTCCCCCAAATCGGTGTTTTGTTCTTCATTTGTTTTTTGTTGAGGAAGAGAATCTACTTAAAGCGAGAGAATCTGCTAAAAGGCTACACGTTCTTTTGGAAGGTGGGGGGGGGGGCAGCACACTCAATGTCCCGCATGCAGAATCAGGGGATTCACCAGGTCGCTCTTGGGGGGCCCATGTGGACTCCAGGTTTAGGGCTCTGGTCCAGGTTTGCCTGCTCCGGGCATGGTGGGGGCGGGGCAGCGGGGAAGCTGGAAGCTGGGGGGAAAAACTGATAATCCCAAGCTATCAGCTAAACACGGGTACCAGGGTTGGCCTCTGGCAGGTTGGTTTCCCCATCTGTAAAAGAGGGAGCAGGTGGCCTGGGGTGTCCCTGTCAGCTGGAACATCTCAATAATAAGGCAGGATTTGGAAGTGAGCAAGGAAGGTATCTATAGCTCCCACCACGGTCCGGCCTCTGGGCAAGCCAGTGCCGGAGTCCCCACTGGGCTAGAAGGACCCGGTTTTCTGAGATCTGAAACATACAGCCCCCCACCCCTCATCACCGATGGGACTGAGGTCCAGACCAGGCATGTGCGCTTCAGTCTCCCCCAGGCCCCGGTCTCCAGCTACCCGGGGAAAGGCAGCCTCAGAGCATGGCACGGTGGCCCACAGAGAGGACTGCACAGGAGAGCGGTGGAGCCAGAAGGGAAGAAGGCCGGATCAGGGAGGCTGAGAGAGGAAAAGACCCAGGCGGGTGGAGTGGGGCGAGGGAAGGAAAAACGTGAGTGTGAGGAGCCAAGAAGAGAAAGAAACTCAGGGCGCCGGAGGAGGAGAGACAGCAAGACCGACAGATGGACAGAGACCGAGAGCAGGCCGCACGAGGTACTTACGTGCCCGAATGGGTCCAGGTGGTTGTTGGTGAGCTTGAGTTTCTGGAAGGAGACCAGCTGCCGCATCCAATGCGCCCCCGTGGCTGGCGAGTCCGGGTGCACGTAAAGACGGCCCGGCATGGCGGGCTCTGCTTTGCCCGTCACAGACCTAGACCAAGGAGGGGTGAAACCCACCCAGACTTAGCGCCCTGTCATGCTGGCGGGGTCCGGCGCCAGGCCAGGCAAGGGCTGCTGAATAGGAGAATGATCTGGAAATGGCCTGACTCTGGGCCCTCGCCCGGCCATCTGTAAGCCCAGGTGCCCAGAAGGCCTGCGGCCAGTGCCCAGGTGAGCCCCCCCACCCAGCTCTTTCTTCTTCCACTTCACTCCTCCCCCTGTACCAGGGGTGCCACTGCCAGGCCTCGCGGCCTCTTGCTGCCCATGGACCATTGGTAGGTTCTGGAAGCCTGGATAAAAAAGTTTAAGAGAAGTCCTTGAGGGCTTTCAAACGGGCCTTCCTGTTCGAGCCTCTGATCGCTTGGCAGCCACGGGAGCAATCCACCCAAGGAATGGACCTCTCCTCTCTTGCCTGTTTAACTCAAATACCATGGCCTGACTTTGCAATTTCATAAAAAGGCATGTTCAAAGCAGGTAACTCATAAAAAATAACTGTAAATGGTTTTATGCCCCCAGAAATACCTCCAGCGCTTGGAAACAATACCCTTTTTTAAAATCCACAACCCGCGGGTGCAGCAACACATACAGGCCCTTCACTTACTCCGAGCCTCAGTTTTCTTGTCTATAAAATGGGGGCTAAAGGCTGCAGTGTTTTCCTCTCAGGGGGGTCCGGGATAGCAGCAAAAGCCTCGGCCCACAGTAGGGAGTTCAAAAAATGTTTCTTGGTTCAATGCGGGAGCGGCGGTGAGGGGAGTCAGGCTTTCCACTCCCCACCCCCGCCCTCCCCACCTGCCCACGCCGGTAGGTGCCTACCACTTATTATCTGCAAACTTGTATCTGTGGTCATCGGCCGGAACAATGTCCATGAGGAGAATGTATTTCGTTTTGGGATTAAGGCCTGTCACCTTCACTTTGTAACTGGGAAACATCCGCCTTGGAGAGAAGGGGAGGAAGACGGAGAAAGGGAGCGGGAGAGAGGGAGAAAGAGAGAAAGAGAATATTACTGCCAGTACTGTAAAGAGCACGTCTACACATTTTAATAAAAGAAGCAACTCCTCGGGAAGGAGAAGCGTGCAGGAGAAAAGTGGCCCCAGCTCCGCTCTTGGCAAAATCCATTCCAGGTTTCCCTTGAAGTTTTGGGGAGGAGATAGGCCTGGAGGTGAGCAGGAGGCTGGTGACTATTTGTAACCAGGAGGAAAATAGAAAGCTGGAGGCCAAGGCTTCTAGAAAGAACTAGTTATGTGGAAGGCCCTGTTTGGAACCCCCATTTCTGTTCTTTGTAAACGCTCTTTTTCAGAGCCAGAGACCTAGTTTTTAATTTAGGGGTAGAAGGAGCCCTATTAGGGGAAAAGCTGGCCTCCCGAGCCCAGGCGGGTGCTGGGCCGCTGAGCCCACTGCTGCCGCCTCATGAGGACCCCAGGCTGTGGGCGCCCTCGGGACTGCACACCCATGGGTGCCCATACACCTCCTGTCCTGGCCACGGTCCTCCGTCCCTAGAGCAGAGCTCAGCTGGTGACCTCTGCCACGAGGCTGTAGCCAAATTTTATTCCTAAATGCCCCCCAACTTCTCCAAGGCGCCTGGCACTCTTCCTTGGAGAGTCTAAACATTTTGGCCCTCCGTGAAGAAACTCAAAACCCATCTGGGTTTGATTTCGGAAAGACTGGGGCCAGAACCGCAATGGGGTCATGGGCAGGTGGGTGCTTGGGACCTGCAGGCTCTGTACCCATACCCTCTGCGTTCTGGGGCGCGCACTCCAAATTCCCAGCCCTCCTGTGGAGGAGGGATGGCGTGCACCCCAGAAAGCCAGCAAGGACAAGCTGCTGGATCCCGGCTCGCCCAAGGATGGTGGGAAGGGAGTGAGTGAAGGGAGGCCTTGGAGCCCAAGCCTGGTGGTGTTTATCTGCCCGAGCGCGTGCGCCTGCAGGCGGGCGCGCGGGAGGCTTCCCAGGCCTTTTATAGTTAAATCCCCTCAGCTCAGGCTGGGGGCAGAGGGGGCCGGGCTGTGTCTTTCCTTCCTCGGCAGAATGGGAAGAAGAGCTTAGTTCTTCAGCATAAACAGAACGCGCCTCCTAGTTCACTCAGGCCGAGCGGGGGAGCAGACGTTGTTTAATTTCAAATAATAATAAATGTCACTGTTGTCAGTTTATTGCGGGAGGCTTCGGCCAGAGAACGGGGGGCATCTGGTGAGACGGTTCCACCCTCCCCCTTCACACACTCGGTGGCTCAGGCCTACTGCCCTCGCCAGCTTCATAGGCGGGCTTCACACGCCAGCTTGGGGCTGACTGCGGGCTTTCTGCCCTTCAGGGCACGGAGCACCAGGAGGCCTGTGGTGAGGATGGCCCCGGGCCTGGGCACACTGGCACCCTGAGATACAGAGCTGTACGACCCTCCCCCAGCCTCCTCCAGCCGTCTAGCATTTCTAGCACAAAACTGTGAGCTTTTAAGAGGAACTCTGGGGTGAGTGTCTTGGCAAAACTGCCGAAACTGCCGTGTTTATCGGTGTGTGTATATAGAGCCCGGCCGAGCCCCGGTTCAGTTTCAAAGGCTTCGCCTGCTTTCTATAAACAATGAAAGAGGTAGCGAATACATTCGACAATTCAGCGTTTGGCAATCGGGTGGGACTCTGGACCCACTCCAAGGTCGAGGAGGGTGGGAAGGAGGGCGGGGGCCAGGAGTCAAGGCTGGAAGCGGGTCTCATCTCTGTGCCGACTCGGCACCTCTCTGGCTTCCCGTTCCCTCTCCCCCTCGTCCCACTTTCTCCCACGACCAGTCCACTGAGCGCAGCCTCCCAAGCTCTCCATTCTTCTATATGAGGTGGGAGAAATGCCCTGTTTCTTGCAGGCGTTTCCCCCACCAGGGATGGGGGTCACTGGAGGACTTCTCCAGGCATCTTTAACCCAAATCAGGTCAAACAAAATACGTTCATTCTCTCTCTCCTCTATTCTGTTCTCGCCTTTCTCTGCCCCTCTGCCTTCTCTGGGTCTCCGTCTCTTGGGTCTCCGAGACACCTTTCCTTCTCTGTCTCCCCCACAAATTCCCCAGGCCCTCCACAGAGGTGGCCAGCTCACCTCCCAGCCTTGGTTATGATCATTTCCGTTCCTACTTCGTGAAATTTCAGCCACAGCTCTCTTTCGTGGAGAAACACCTTGATCCCTTCCATGCCCTATAGGAAAAAGAGAAAAGTCACACAGACGAGCCCCAGGAGCAGTGGACCTTTCCTCCCCAAACTTTCCCCAAATACAGATGTCTCCTTCCCTCTGGAGTCTCTGGACTCCGAGGCTGAGAACTGCCCCCAGCCCACGGCAGGGCTGCCTGGACTCCCGGGGAGGGGGGACAGGAATCCCTGTGCAGGCCCCGTGCACGCCCCCCCACGGTGCACTGCTGTCTCCTGATGCCACCAACACAAAGCTAGAGAAAAGTCCCCAAACACCCGGGTGCTCGAACATGCCCATGTGAGGACATACTGAGACAAAAAAAAAAAAAGGGGGGGGAACAATCTCAATCCCTTTCAGTCAAGATGCAACTAAAAAACAAAAGCAAAAACAAAAATGCTCGATCTCAAAAGCCCACTCAGAACATCCTTCTGTAGACACCCGCATGAGCACACACAAACACACAGACGTGCAAATCCCGTACATACGCGTGTTTAGTCTCACCGTGGCAGTGCAAACATAGACATATGTGAATATCTCAACTTAAAAACGTGTCTAGAAGAGGTTCCAGTAGTCCAAAAAAATTAATCCTCAAATGTCTCTATGAGCAAACCTTCTAGGTTCTCCTCACAGCCAACTTCGTTCACTTCGAGCTGTTTTGATTCTGGGCACAGCCGAAACTATTCAACATTTCCACTTTCAGCTAAAAGCTATTTTTACAAAACCGATGCAAAAAAATACATACACAAAAATCTTCGTTTTGCCATAATCTGTAACTGTCTCGTAAGTGGATTTGCTTTTCCAAAAAGAAAAGCAATCGAAGTTTCTCAAACTCTGTGCCCACCGCCCTCTGCTTCTCTATAACCATACACACGTCTTCCTGAGACGGGAAGGGCAAAGACGCAGGTGATAAAGTAGCTAGGAAGGACATGGATCGATCGAAATCCCAAAGAAAGGATTTGGCTACATCCGAATGTCTCTGCTGGTCAAGTCACCCCGCTTGGCACCCCATCTGACACCTTGTGTAAATTATCAAGAGCTACGCGGGCCTCCTTGAGCATCCAGAGCGCCCAGGAAAGAAGGTACAGAGTGCGCCGAGGCCTCACCCTCTACTCGGGCCCAGCTTCCCGCCAGGTATCCTGTGGCCCCCAGCAAACTCCCAGCACAGCCCTGCGCTCTCCGCCACCAGCCAAGGCGCGCCAGCCTTCCAGAGCCCGGCCCAAGACAAATAGCGCAACTCCCGGGTCCCGGGCGGCGGCGCGGGAGGAGGTGGGCGGAGGCGGAGGCTGGGGAAGATCTGAAGAGGGGTCAAGCCATCGCTCACGCCGGCCTGAAACGGCCGCTGACCCAGCCCTTAATGAGGTGCTCCGGGCTGAGTCTGCACCTAGCGCAGGAGCAAAGGCCTCATCTGGGCTATTGTTAGCTGGCCCCAAATAGCCAGATAATTAAGCCTTCTCTAACAACTTAAATGTATGTTCAAATTCCTCTGGCCGTAAAGATTATTGTCACGATAAAAGGGATAGGAGTATATATACTGGGATCTGGGGACGCGGGTCACAGGAAGGTGGAATGAGCGGGGACAGAAAGGAAAGGGGACAATTAATGGGCAACGGGCAACCCACCCCCCGCCCCTCCCCCACGGGAGGGCCTTCGGTTTCTGCGACGGGCCGAGAGGCTAGAGGTCTTCTTACCTGCTGGGTGAAGGCAGCCTGTGGGGACGCCGGGGATTTGCTGGGGGCCCCTAGCGTGCTCTCGGGCTTGGAGTCGCAGGGCAGATCCTTTGAGTCAGGTTCCAGGGGTGTGTGCGCCAGGCCAAAGCCCTCGTCTGCGTCGGCCATGGTGTGCCCGGCGCCCTGTCCCCGCGAAGGGTCCTGCTCTGAGGACAGGAAGCAGAGAGAGAGAGAGAGAGAGAGAGAGAGAGAGGCAGAGAGAGAGAAAAGAAGGTTGGAAACGCTGTTCTAGTGACAGGAGGGAGCAGCTGGGTCCCCAGTTTCCAGCTCCCAGCACCTCCGTTCCCTGCAGGAGGAGGTTGCCGAAGGTCCCCTTATTATTATCATTATTAGTACTTTTATGACCACGCACAACCTCTTGCGAAAGACCCGGGTCAGACCAGGCGGAGGCGAGGCCCACATCTCCCCTGCGCAGCCTCCCCCATGATAAGCCAGCTGCCGGTCAAATTTGTCTGGACTTCTGGAAGAGCCAATAAAGATAAGGCCTGGGTATTTTTGGAAGCCATTGGGTACGAACCAAAAACAAAACAAAAACCTAGTGTCCTTTTGAGAATTGTTTTTCTTCGTCACGTTCACAGAAGGACATCAGAGCCCCGTTTATTAAAACTCGCAACAGGCATATTTTTCCGCAGCAGGCAAAATGTCTGCAACAACCCGCCTCTTGCAAAACCAAAAACAGAGGTGGGGAAAGATTTTGCAGATCGAGAGACCAGGTCGGCAGGAGAATTCACGTTCATCCTTTATCAGTTACAGGCCTTAAAGTTAAAAGTCCTTCAACAGTAAAAGTCCTCCCCCTTTCCCCCCAACTTTTAGCAACAGTAAAAAAAAAAAAAAAAAAGAAAGAAAGAAAGAAAGAAAAAGAAAAGTAGCCCAACGGAAAGGGCAGGAAAGCGGCGGCGGGGCAGTGCGCAGGGAGGCGTGCTCCAGGGCGCCCGCGGCCAGCGCTCGGCCGCCTGCCCCGGCGGTGCGTTCTCCCGGCGACCTCGGCTTCCTCGGCTCCCCAGCCCGGGACCGGCATTTTGACGAGCGGCCAGGCCGAGGGGAGTTTCTCTGAGCTTCAGCCCGGCCTGGCTCGCTGGAAGTGCAGGCCCAGGCTTGCGGGGGGCGGGGGAGGGTGGCGGCGAGGATCTAATGGGTCCCAGATATATTCTAGTCTTCAGGCGTTGGATCGGCCTCCTGGGTTGGGCGCAAGGGGTAGAAGGGCCCGGGTTGCAGGCTTAGGAGTTTGGAGCGAAAAATAACAGCTGCGGAACTGTTCAAGCCCGGAGGAGCCTGCCTCTCGCTCTGATCGCTTTCCAATCTCCTCCACGTTTCCAAGTAAGGATTTCCTCCCTCAAAACCCGGTGAGACTGGGAAGGGAGCGCCAAGGATGGCCCCCCAAAGCTTAGCAGCCGCTTCAGCCAGAGGCTGGGTCCCACCCAGGGCTGCGGGGGCTGGAGACCCAGAGCGGGGCCGAGGAGGACGGCGTTCGAGGCCCGACTCCCAAGCAGCTTCCCTCACCACACCCTCGGGGTTCGGGAGAGGAGGTGCTGGGAGCCACCGCAACCGGCTTGCAACAAAAGAACCCGGGGCTGGTGTCCCCCACGTGTGCTCGCCTCCGCCGCCGGCCGCGGGGACAATCGCATCCTGCACCCCGGTCGGGGTCGGCGGCAGCTCGGGGCTGGCGGGGTGGGGGGGGGGGCGAACTAGATGCAGTTTGACAGAACCAGGCCGCGCGTCCTGCAAACCTCCACGCCGCTCCGGGCCGCACGCCTCCCCGGCTGGCTCCACACGCCAGGAGCTCTCTGCAAGCCGGGCTCCGCAGAATCCCGGGCAGGGCTGCAGTCCCGCCTTTCGCGCCTCCCGGAGCCCACTCGGCCGGAGGGCTCCCTCCCGAGCCTCCCAGGCCATCTTCGGGGACCGTTACCTCGCTGGGCGAAGCCGGTGCATTCACCACATCCCTTCTTGCTCCTAGCAGGGAAGCCGGCGGCGAGGCGGGGGCGCGGGCATCCTGGCTCCGGGGCTTATGCCGGGGACTGCTTGCCCAGACTAGCGGCTACCGCTGCCTCCAAAGGATCACCCACCGCTGGGGCCTCAGCAGCGACTGCCCACCTCCAACACACACCTCCTCCGCTTTGCGCTCGCTTGCTCGCTCTCCCTAAAGACTTCCAAGTTGTCAGGCGCCAGAAGGGCTCCAAGGGACGCAAGCAGCAGCCTCCCGGAGCACCCTCAACGATAACACCTCAGGACCCTGCTCCTCACTTGCACCCCTGGGGAAGGGAAGCTGCGAGATGGGAGGGAGCTGTGGGAATGGTCAAGATCCTTTATGGGCGCCGCTTTCAGGGTTAAAGTTCTGGAATCCGAGGAAAGAGAGTCTGTCTGTCTCTCTCTCTCTCTCTCTCTCTCTCTCAGAAATACAAGCCGACTCAGCTGAGCTCAGTGACGTTGGGCTGCCTTGATGCTTACAAAGTACCGAAATTGCCTATCCAACTAGCTCCCACTGCACACAGCCTGCCTCTGCCTCTTTCCCGCCCCCCCTCCCTCCCTCCCTGCCTCCCTCCCTCCCTTTCCCTCTCTCCCTCCCTCTCTCTTCTCACTCCCTCCCCCAACCACCTTTTCCATTAGATTTCCCGAACACTCAAATCACAGCACTACTCTCAAACCCAGACCTGGAGATCACCCCTCCTCTCCACCCCCTTCCCAACCTTCATCCATCTCTGCTGCTCTGAGCTCGGCTCGGTGGCTGCAAAAAATCCTGCACAAATCATCGCAAACCCGGTCGGCTTCTGCCTGGGAAGTAATCTTGGGGACACGGCCATGCAGAGAACGGAGTCTGAATGCATTCCGCTGCACACACACACCCCGCGCCTCCTCTGAAAGCCTGGCCCACGTTCTCCCTCCAACGCTGACCTCAAGACAGAGCTGCGTGACCCCGCCTGGCCCGGCTGGCCGCCGACGGCCGCCCTGACATCTCTCCCCCTCCCCACTCACCACCCCGACTCCCAGCGACTCCAGGGTGAAGGCAGGGTGAAGGTGCATTGGAATGGGGGCCCAGATCAAAGATGCCAAGAAACTGCTGGGGGCTCCCACCCCCAGGGCCAGCAGACCTCCCTGGCTGGAGGTGTACGCCAGGCGGTACCCAGTTTTATTAAAATAATCAAACAGTCATGGGAGACTGGCTGGGATTTTCATCTCCACTGGGCCCCTCTTCCTGCCCTCCCCCTCTCTGAAATGTATTATTTTGCAGGTTGAAGAGGTCAATAGAAGCGTAAACACAGTGAGTAGGTCTTAGCCTGAGCAGACCCAGTTTGGAGCACCAAGTATTGGTGCTTGGAATAAATGTCAGGGTTCCCTTCCGTTTCCCCCCTTGCCTCCCTTACCGCCTCACCTTATTCTTTTCTGGGGCTCTGACTAGAGACTTGGGCCTGCAGGCCAAGGTCTGGGGAGAGGGATGGAGAGAGGAGAAATGCGCTGGAGATCAGCAGCGGGCTGGGTGTAACACACCCCTTGCAAAATTACAAAGCGGACCATCCATCCCTAAAAGTGGGGCGACCAGGGGGAGGAAAGCAAGCCCAGCTGTCGGCTACAGTTCTCACTCCACCTTCCAGGTTTGTTTGCAAACAACCTTTCACCACAGCAGTTTATTTATTTGTGTGAAAACACCCTCACCCTTCCAGAATGTCAGCTCAGAGGGCTTTGGGCTTGCTAAGGAGGTGACCCCGGGCCAAAGACTGGAAACAAACATGGCTTCAGGATGAGCTTGAATCTCTGCATCTCTGGCAAAAGGAAGGGGAAATCCAGAAAGACTTCTCCAATCCCTTTAAACTCTCTGAGATTTGCGGATAAAATAAATTCCCATAAATAATTTGCAGGCCCCTCCCGGGAGGGCAAATCTGAACTCCCCCAAGTAACGGCCTGGCCAGATTCACTTGGTCTGTGGAGTGCAGGCTGTGCTGGACCCCAAGCGAAACTGGGATTTTGAAACCTCCAGCGGGAATCTATTCCTGCCAGGTGACACTCCAAGGCAAAATGCAAAAAGAGTGCATTCTTATTTCCACCGTGAAAAACAGCATCTCTGGGAGGGGGTATTCAGCAGGGCCGAGTTGGGGCGGGGAAGCCAGGGGGTCTTTGCCAGGCCAAGTGCCGAGCGAAACCTATCCCTCCCCCATAGCTGTGGGGGACACTCACCTCCAAAAATCCCACCTCTTCTTTCCAACGCAGAAGCCAGCGGTGGTGCCTTGCGCGGGAGTGGGGGTTCAAGTGAAGAGTTTGCCAAGGGCCCCCCAAAGAGACCCCTTTTAGGCCAAGCCTTCTTCCAACCTCTGTCAAGAGTAGTATGTACCTCCCAGCTCGAGGCTGGTTTGTGGTCTTCGACAAATTAAATATTACTATTTATTACCAGGCGTACCCCAATAAAATAAAGAGGCAACCAAGCGATACCGACTATCTCACCAGCCGCTGCACCTATAGGACTTGGAGACGTCACAAGTCACGCAACCGGCCCGCGCGCTATCACGCTCGACTGGGGGGCAACGGCGGGAGGTTAATTTCTGTCGGTCTTCGCCTATCAGCCCCGGGTCTGCGCAGCCCCAAGTCCCAGACGTCTCGGCCACGGGAATAAATAAAGAAATAAACAAACCCAGCGCTCTCTGGGGAAATGGGGGTGGCGAACATCAGGCAACAAATAGAGCCAATATCGATTTTCTTAGGGAGGGGGAGGGGGGCTCCTGGCGAAGGGAGGTAGGAGCCCACGTCGGCCCACGATTGGGAAGAAATCAAATTGTTCCGGGGTGGACCGAGGACCCTTGGAGGAGGCACGAGAGTCCTTTTATTATTTAAAAAAATTAATTTTTTCCGAGGAGGAGCTCTCGGCAAACGAATATAGAGGCGCCGCTCCAGCTGGTTCTGTTTGGGACGCGATAAGTCAGCGCCGGCTTGCAGACCTGCATAGAAGTAATTACCGGGTTATCGCGCAGGGGAAATGAGATCGAGGCGTGGAAGAAAGACAGGCGTCCGCAATGTTCTTGCTGAGAAAAAGTCCTTTCTGCGAGAGCTCCTCTAGCTAAGTCCGGGGATGCAACTCGTCCCAGCTTGGCCTGGCCGGGGCGGGGTGCGAGTGGGTGGTGGGGTGGGGGTAGAGGGGGTGATTTCTGCAGAGAAAAAGTACAGCGACCGGAGCTGCACTGGGTGTGAGACGCTCTATTTTGTTTTGCAATAAGGATTGGCATTATTTTTGGTCTCACCAATGGGCATAACTTCTAAGCGCCCCGTGGCGGATGCGCTCGAGCTTTTGCGCGCAGCTGGGAACGCGCTGGGTGCAGTTGCGAAAACGTACTGCGGGGGAAGAGCTAGGCCTGCCTGGGACTGAGCAAGCGAGCGCCGGGCCTTCCGCAAGGGTAAGCTCCCCGCCAAGGGGCAGAGAGGGAAGCGGTCGTCGGAATCTGGCCTTGCCCCGAGCTTCGGGGTTCCATCCCGGGTTTCGCTCGCCCCTAACCCCCAGGGCTTTCCGAAGCAGGGCCTGGCTCCGGGCCCGGGCCGTCTGGGACCTGAGCGGCCGCGGAAAGTCAGAAATGCAGCCGACCGAGCAGCCCCAGGAGCCAAGGTCAGGCCCGCGGGGAGTAAGGGCAGAGGTTTCCAGCGCCGGACGCGGGCGCCCGGGCCAGCCGGGCCTCAGACTCTGGGGCTTCCAGCAAGCAGGACCCAAGTCCCTCCGCCCGGCCAGGCCGCGGCGATTGCCCCCAATTCTCTTTCGTTTCCCAAGTTATTAACAATTATCTTTTCCCTGATCCGAGGCCCGTTGGGCGCAGCGTTGGCTCCCAGACGCCAAGAGTGCAAGCCGAAATCCTTCGCCGGAGGCCTCGAGATGGGTTCCCGTTTGACCTCTGGGCCGAGGTGGGCCGGAAACGGAGGCCTGGGCCCCGCCGGAGCTGGAAGGGGAAGGCGAAACTCCGAGCGGGGCGAGTTCCTTTCCGTTTGGCTCCCTTCTCTCGCATCCCCGGCGCGGGCCCCGCCACCCCCCCGGACCCGCTCGCAGAGGATTCCGAAGCCTCAGCTTCCCATACCCGCTGTTCCGGACGCTCCGGAGGAGGCCAGACCACGGGCCGAATAAATTAAAGACCTCCACCAGTGTTGAGCACCTCCATTCTTTACCCCAGTCATTGGGCAGTAAGTTCCAGAGCGAGGCCGCAACATGCAGCCTCCCCTCCTTCTCAGGGTGGATCGCCGCTTTCCGCGACCTGCTCCCAGCTGCGTTTGCCGCCCCCCCCCCCCCGCAACGCATTTTCCTCGTTGTGCAAAATTCCGGCCCTGATTTTAATATCACCGTGGGTAGAATAGAGGTTCCCACTTAAAAAGTCCAAAACAAAACCAGGCAAAAGCAAGTGGAGACCACTGTTGATCTTCACTCTGGCCTCTGTTTTTGAGAAAGTCGAGTCCCAAACCACCTTCTTTCTTTCCTCCCTAAAAAAGAACTGGCTTCAGAAGACACCCTCTTTTCCGTTTCTTCTCCAATGCATCCCTGCCTGACTCGGGTCTCTCCTGGAGGCCAACAAGTAGGGAGAAGAGCAGAAGGGCCTGGGAAAATGAATAAGAATTATAACAATAGATATGACCAACCTTGGACCAACTCCTTTTGCAAAAGAGGGAGTCAGACTAAGGGAGAGAAATTCCCTCGTTTCTCAGGGGGTCACTTCCCCTCCTGCCTAGTTAAATCTGGCTCTGTTATTTTTTTTTTTTCCAGGACGATGGTATCTCCCTTCCCAATGTTTTAGTCCATTCCTAGTTTCTTCCCTTCAGACCGGAAGCATCTGGGAAGAATACTGGCTATTGCTATTATTTTAATATCCAATATTCTCCTCCAGTATTTTCACCGAGAATTATTATTGCTACTGTTCTCGTTCACATTGGTGTTCTTCCCTGTGCTTTGGAAACATTCCTCCCCACTCCCCCAAGTTTGGCGGATGAGGTACCCCCCCATCAGGGTAATAAAATGAGAAATGCAAGTGGGAGCATCATTCTAGAGGCCCAGCTGAGATCTCAAGGCTAGAGCTTCGCAAATGCCCCAAGAGCAGGGAAGGTGGTAAGGGAGCAGGGCTCAGGATGCAAAGGAACATCTCTGTTTTTGCCTCTCCAATTTAGGGAGTCCTCCGTGGAGGAGAAGGGTGAGGGTCTTGAACTGAGAGGGAACCTGGAGCTACCTCCTACCCCATGGGCTGCACTGAGCCTGAGCACTCCAACCTTCTCTGCAGCCCAGAACCCACAGAAAGGCCTCCCGTGTAGTCAGCCTGTCCCCACAGCTCCCAAAAGATGTGGGGAAAATATACTGAATTCCAGGGCTCTGACCCAGTACAATGGAGACCCCGGCTAATACCTCCCGGTCTGGCCGAGAGCCTGTCTGGGTACCCCCTCCCTCAACTGAAGGGTGCAGTGGAAATTTGGGAACCCACTGCTCTCCGGGGCTCTGGAAAGACAAATTTTCTTTGGCAAAGGGAACGGTGTCGCGCTGTCGACACGGCAGACTATTTTTCTTGTTCCCTCACAAGGGGTGCGGGGGGGGGGAGAAAAGAAAGCGAGAAAGAAAGGGAAATTAAATCCACACGTGTTAAGCTTGCTCAAAGGGCCGGATTCAAAACCAGAGACGAAACCGCGACTCCAGTTCTGGCTGCCCGTGGGCCTCCTTCCAGCCAGCCTGGGCCTCACAGAGCAAGACGTCCACACCGGAGAGAACCCAATCCGATGTTTCATAAAGCACTTTCTTTAAGGGGAAAGGGACACGGTTCCTGTCTGTGCTGCAGGGAGTTCGGAGGTGGACTGTTTGCAACAAAGCAAACAAAGGGGGTAGGAGTGGTGACAGTCCTCCCCCCCCACCCCCCTTTAAGAAAGTTCAGCTTGATACCTCCTAGTCAAGATATGATTCAAGGTAACATTGACTTTATAGCCAAAACGAGCCAGGCCAGTGATTTTGGAAATTCCTAAGGTCTGACCAAGCTCTCGGACTTGGACCTGCCTGGGTCTAGAGAACCTGAAAAGCTCGGATACTGACGCTGAATAGCTAGCTTAATCTGCACGGCTCCGCCCCGCATCCCTTGCTTCTCTCTTTCGGGAAGAAACTTGCCAGGACGGCTCCAGGCCCCAGCCGCGGGAGGAGCCCTGCTCGGGTGCAGGGAAGTGGGGGTGGAGAGGACGCAGCGGCCTCCCCGCTCGGAGCTGCGAGTGAGAACTCTAGTAATGACCTTGAAGAGGTGAAGGGACGCGTGTGGGGGTGCGGGTGACGAGGGCCGCCAGACCCCAAACTGGAAGGATCCGTCACCAAAACGATTGCTTGGTCAAGACCTCTAATTTTTCTTCCCTTTCAGCCCGGGGCCTCGAGCGCCGCAGCGGGTCCCCTCCCTTCCCCCCCAACCCCAGACCCCGTGGTCTCCGGGTGCTGGGTTTCTGGCCTTTGGGGGCAGCCCCGACGGAAGGGTCCCGGAAGCGGGGACCCCAGACGCCCAGCTGCCGTGCACAATCGCACCCGGAAAACCCTGGGGGGTGAAACTGACCAAGGCTTGTGGGGGGTGCCCCTGACGGGGGTGGCAAAGAAGAGTTCTCGGGCGACCGGTTCCGCAGGGGCCCTTGGTTTCCTGGTCACCATGGCAGCCCAGGAGTTCCCGTCGAACGCTCGGCAACAATGCGGCGCCCGCAGGACCATCGTGCTTTCGCCGCGAGTTCCGAGGCTTGCAAGGCTCTACTTCCTCCTGTCGCTCTGGGCTTTCCCGAGCCTCCCGCGTGGGTTCAACCCGGCAGGGACTGACAAACTCCCCGCCTTTTTGAAACGTAGGAGAAAATCGAGATTTAGTGCCATCTCTGCCGGGTGGGTTCGGGTCTGGAGCAAAAGCCCCCGTTTGGAGCTGCCGGCCGTGACCTCGGGGCCGCGTGCTCAGGCGGGGCGGGCGGGCGGGATGCTTTCACCCAAGCCCGTACCCCGAAATCTCAGCCAGGGACCTGGGACTCAAGGAGTGCTGGGTCTCTTCACACATAGTATTCACCCCAATCCGCTCGCGAGGCTCCCTGCGGCAGTCCAAGCAACCCTTTTGCCTGCCTGGATTAACTTCTAAATGGAACGAGGAAAGTCAGGAACTCGAAATTGTGACTTTCACGTCTGCAAGGCCTTACAGAGAGAAAGAATACATTATACGCCTTTTAGAGAAAACATTTTCCATTGTGGGTGTAATACAAACAACATTAAAATTGTATGTTGGGGTTCCACTGCTTGCTTCTTGAACCTGCAGGGCGAAATGCCCCCTCTTTTTTCTGGGGGTGGGCAGTGCATAACACAGGCCGACTTTTCTGTTTCCATTTTGGAGGCAGCAAGGTTGGAAAGAGCCGGGTCACTGACCAGCTTAGAGGCCATCGAGGGAGCCCGAAAGAGAGGGCCTCAGAGAGAAGGGGTGCAGACCTGTGTGCGGGCAGAGACCCGTGGCTGCAGGTTTGGGGTTTGGGGCGACTCCTCCTCTGGGGTCCTCCCCTCTTGTTTCACTCTCTGCAGGGGACACCGTCCATCTCCAGGCTGGTCAGGAAGGACAAAACTCCTCTCCCTCAGCTTCCACTGGGGCATCTAATGTCCCCCAAAGCTCCAGGCTGGCTTGCACTGTCCCCATCCACGCCTTTCCAATCTGAGCCCCAGGCAACCAGCAGAGGCAGCCCCATCGTCTTTCCTTCCCAGCATTTTCCATTAATATTTTCAGAAGAGTCCTGCTTGAGTCTCTACAGCCATGAAGAGAGAAATGTGGATATTCCAGGCTCAAAAATCTGCTAGCATTTGAGGTGCGGTAATAGGTACCATTTACTGCAGGCCAGGAGCTGTGGGAACATGGTTTCACTCATTCATCTAGCTCTCAATAGCTCAATGAGGAGGTGGGCTCCTGGGGCTCTGGCCACAGTCACCCTCTGGTGGGATTTGAACCCAGGCAGTCTGACTCCAGAAGTCAGGAGTGACTCTTACACTCGACAAGGCTTCTCTATCAAGCCAGGGAAGGGAAGGGGGATGGGAGGAGGTCTGTTAAATTGGGTGAGTGCAATGGGCACATTTTAAGCATCTAAAAGCGCATACAGTCAAATGGAAGCTGTTGCTGGAGACTTAGCAATTGGAGTAAGGGCTCAGATCTCTCTGTCTCCATCCCCTCCTCTCATTCCCACTGAGGAAGCAGAAGAGGGCCTGTGTGGGCATGTGGAGCCAGATTCAGGAGAACTTAGCAAGATGCGAGAGAGGACGTAGAGGTGCTGACATTCCCCACTCTAAGCCTCAGGTGTTCTGTACCCAAACCTTGGCCTATATTCTTCACAGCCTCAACCCCAGTACACGCTATTCCCTGGCAGGAAGGAAATGGGGTTGGGATACAGGGCAGGCGGGGAGGAGATGCCCCTGGCTGCATTTTTTAAAAACAAATAATTAGGCTCAGAGAGGGTGAAGACTTGCCCGGATCACGCAGCCTCTGCTGAAATGCACCCAGCTCCTTGCCATTCCTTAGGGTCTGCACCTTTAGGGAGGGCCTGAAAGGGAACCCCGGCCACTCCCCACAGGTAGCTATGGGCTCAGCCTGCTGAGGGCGCCCCCCTTGGAGGCACAGAGGCCGAAATCTGTGGGTCCCCAGTGTTCCCCTCCCAGATACTCAGCTCTCAGGGTGACCCTTCTGTCTTTGCGCCAACCCAGACCCACTGGGCTTCAGGGTGTGTATGGATTCCATGGCCTCCAGGTCCCATTGGTGGGTCTCAGGAAGGTCCCAAGCCTTTTAGGAGCTCAAGATCCTGGAACCCAGAGGCCTGATGTTGGTCCTGAGGCCTCCCCACGTGTGGCCTTTCACTTTCCCGCTTCCAGACCCTTTTTCTTGCTCCCTGTTTGCCCCTGCCCATACTCCTCGCAGGCCAGCCCCTGGCGCAGCGCTGGCTGCCACTAGTTAGGAAGGGAAGGACTTCTTTCGAAGGTGGGAACTCTGAGATCCAAAGCCTGAGAGGAGCACCCAAAGGGAGGTCCAAGGGGTCCCCACTCTCCAGCAGCCCCTCTTCAGTTCCCTCCACCCAGACCCGCCAGCCTTCCTTCTGGGCCAGCCCGGCCAGCCTGGCCTTCCAGGGAATGATTCTTCCCACCCCCATGCAAAATGCGCTCCCTGGGAGGCTGCCACCTCTCCAGACACCTCCCCGCCATCTCCCACCCCCTCTCCCTCTGGTTGCTGGCAAGACAACACCAAGCTGGCTTGTTCTGGGGTTCCTCCCAGACCTCTCAAACACCAGCTTCCCCGAGGGCCCCACGTGCTGGCTCCTGGTGCATCTTAGTGAGTCCCAGACCCCAGAACTCCTGAATCAGAGCACAGGCAAGGGTGGATCCTGCTGCATCCCCAGCCTCCTTCCCAAGCTGCATCTTTTGTAACAAAGCTGGAGGGACTGCTCTCTGCCTGGAGCCATGGGCCGTATGTCTCTTCTGTATGACTGAATATGACATTATCCCTGAGTCTCTCTGCGTGACCGCGTGTCATTCGTGGAGAAACCGTGTGTCTTTCTGCCATCATGTTAGTTTGTGTGTGTGTGTATGTCATTGTGTCCTTCTTTGATATATATTTTTTTCTGTGTACTTCCTTACACAAAAACCCCTGTGAGTCCGCGGTGCACACGCCCGAGTGTGTGCGGTGCCAACCTGTGTGGGTGTGGGTGTGTAAGGCTCTGTGTGTGTGTCCCCTGCAGGGCAGCCACCAGCCAAACATCACCACAGGTCAAGTGGTGTCCTGGGCTCATAACCCAGCGTTCAGCTCCCCTCCATTTTTATTGACCACTTTTATGATTATTATTTTTACCTCAGCTCCAAGTGGAGGCCTGCAGGCCTGGGCCCCCTGGAAGGCAGCTGAAGTCCTGCCATTCACCCGGGATGCCAGAAGGGCTGTCCACAGGCGGCTGGGCCACCAGAGTCTATATTTGGAAACAAATTCCACACTCACTTCCTGGGAACTGGGTGAGAGGTGCCTGGGAGTGGAGGGGCCCATGTCGTTAATGAAGCCCCCTGCCCGCCCACACTGCACTCAGGGGAAGCCCCACACCTTCGGCAGGTTGGAAATATCAGGTGCAAGAAGTGGACCCCGATACACACGTGGACAGTCAGCGGAGCCCCGTTTCTTCCTCTGCAGGCAGAGCTAAGCATGTGGGGCGGGGGGCTAACACACAAGCACACCTCACCCCCCCAGGGCCCATCATGCCCCCCTACCAGGGCACACACTCCCTGGGCACACCTCCAGGGCCCCAGGGCCCTCCCCAATCCTGGAGGGACAGAGTTGACTCTAAATCCTAACCGTGTTTACTTGTTGGAAGTCAGTTCCCAAGGGATCCGGTGCTGCGGCCCGGCTGCCCCCCAGTGCCTCACTCCAGGCAGCCTTTGACCTTGTCCCCCAGGTCCAGGGGCCTGGTGGGCTCCCCCCTCCCTGATGGATCTGCTGCTCCCTGTGGCCCCCGCAGACAGACAGACAGACGCCAGGGCAAGGCTGAAGGGGTGGCAAGGCAGCTTGCAGAAATCCTTCTGGAGCCGGGGAGGGGGCACGGCGCTTACCTGGGCTGCTGAGCCAGGCCCTGTCCCAGCCCCTCGTGCCCCCTGAACGCGGGTCTCTGGCCTCAGCCACTTGTGTCCCCTGGTGCTGGGAGGAAGCCGGCTACCCTGAGCCCGCCCCTCGCGGACGCGGCTGGCAGGACACTCTGTCTTCAAGAGGTCAGGCCGTAAGATGCCCTGGGCCTGGCCATTTGGGAGTCACTTAGAGCACACACAGTCGTGCACAGCCAGCCAGTGCACGCGCGCGGGCACACACACACACACACACACACACCTGTTCTCAGTCTCATGCAACCTCACACAGGCAAATATCCACAAATACACTCCTGTTTCCATCACACACACACACACACACACACACACACACACACACAGAATCTCCTATTCACTGGCACACCAGGACACAGCTACATCACACAAACACACAATCGTGGTCACACACGTGTGTGGACATGGATTCAGCCACACATACGATCATAAACTGTCACACCAGCCCACGGTCAGCCACACCCCCACCACCCCGAGTCACACACACCAGCCCGTGTGCAGACGCACGCACGCTCCCACACACAGTTACATTCACATCTGTGCATTCATGATTCACGCTCCGTCCTCACGTCTGCAGTCCACCCCACATTCCCCCTCAGCCTGGACCCTCACGTCGCCTCTGCTGTGGTCATGCACACAGGAGCACCTGGAGGCCGCCCCCAGCCCGGGAGAAGTACTTGGACGGGCACCACCAGGGATCATTCTCCAAGGCCCGGTGAGGTTCCTCTGGACAGACCCCTTGATTCAACAGTTCCCCCCTTGCCTAGGCTGGACAATACCAGTTCAGGAGAAAGAAGGCCATGCAGGTTTTACAGCAGGCAAGGGAGAAGCCCAACTCTAGATAAAAACTCAACGTCCAGCCCTCCTCGTTCCCAGCCCCCCGTCAACCCCTGTTGAGGCCCCGGGGCTTTGACACAGACCTGTCCCAGAGGGAGGGAACCCTATAGTGGGCCCTGAGCACTAACTAGTCCAGCTCTCATTTTACGTGTGGGGAGACTGAGGTCTAGAGGTGCTGAGATCAGAAAGGGAATTGCCAAAGCTCCTCAGGATTTTGGAGCAGAGCTGTGACTGGGACCCCCGTCTTCTGCCCACAGAGCCGCTCATACTGAGAGATTATAGGGCACCCTCACACTGCCCCCACAACCCTTCCACCCACTGGCCTGGTGCAGCCCCAAGAGTGAGCTACCTACCCCTGAGCTACCCGCCTCTGAGCAAAAATGAGGTCTTAGGTCACGTCCCATCCCTGCTTACAGCCTTCCAAATGGCACCTCAAAAGTCTTATGATAGAATCCCAACTCCTTCTCATATACTTAAGGCTTTGTATGAACTGGCCCCCGCCCACCCCTCTCACCTCGTCTCCTGGCCCCATTTCTGCCTCCACATTCCATCCACCTTCCTCTCTGTTTCTCATTTGCACCAACATTTGTTCTCACCCCAGGGCCTTTGCACATTCTACTCCCTCTGCCCCTCCCCAGCTTTCCTCATGGTCGTGCTTCCTATCATTTTTGTTATGTGCTTGTTTATTATCTGTCTTCACCTCAGACTCTCAGCTGCTGAGGACAGAGATCATGGCACCCATCCCATTCACATAAGTCGATGCTAGATAAATACTTGTTGAATAAAGGATGTGAAAGTAATAAACAGATGGACTCAGAGTCAAAGATGTGGAGACACAGAACATATATAAGGAAACACTGAAGGGCACAGGACTACCTGCTCCATGCAACAATCTAAGGATTGAAGTCTGAACAGTGATAAGTTTGGAAGGGGGCATAAAACCCACAGCATAGTTTTGGCTTTCTGAGGCTTGAAGCCCTGAAATGCTTCCTCTCTTCCTCCCTCCCAAGTGCCCCCCCTCCCTGAATACCCCCCTCCCTTGTCCTCTGGACTTTCCTTTTGTCCACCCTTCTATCTGGTCCCAGGAGCCTGGAGAAGGAGCCAGTAGATTAGTGAAAGTGGTATTTTTATAGACTGATAAAAACCATGCTTATCTAGAAAGCTTTGTCCCATTTCCCCCAAGTGTCCCTAATTGGTCATTTGCCCGGTGTCCTCTCCACCCTCCTGGCCTTCTAGACTCTGCTCAGTTCCCCGCCGCCCTTCCCTCCAGCAAGGGCTGCCCCACAGGAAAACTTTGCCAGGAGGATTTGTGGGATGGGGGGTGAGAGGAGATGGGGAAGAGGGGTGGTGTTGGGGGAGGGGTCCAGCCTTCTCCAAGTGAGTTTGCTATGCCACTATTTAATGATGCCAAATATATTAAATTCTATACTCTAGCAGCCTCTTAAATCCGTTTATGGCCCATGCTAGACCCTGGGCTATAATAATAATAAAAATAAAAGAAAGGATTTATGTAGCCAGGGTGTGGACCCGTCACTGGCAGAAAAGAAAGAACTGTTTCTAGCTGATCTTGCTGGGCTGTCGCCCACCCTCTGACCTCCCGTTTCCCTGGGTGGAGGCTCCCGGGGGCAGGGAGGGGGAGAACTGGGTTCCTTAGTGGACAGAGTTAGGAAGCTGAGGGAAATGTCCACTTTAAAAGAGCATTTGGGGGCACGTGGGTGGCTCAGATGGTTAAGCGTCTGCCTTCGACTCAGGTCATGATCCCAGGGTCCTGGGATCAACCCGCGCATTGGGCTCCTGGCTCAACAGGGAGCCTACTTCTCCCTCTCCCTCTGCATCTCCCCCTGCTTATGCTCTCTCTCTCTCTCTCTCTCTCTCTCTCTCTGTATCTCTGTGTCTCAAATGAATAACTAAAATCTTTAAAAAAATAAAAATAAAAGGAGCATTTGCTGGGCTTTTCTCAAACCGATGTTTCCAGACCAATCCCTCCATTTCTCTCTTGGGCTCCTGGAGAAGGACTTTCCTGTGTTACAGTACAAAGAGGAATAGGGACCAGGAATTGAGGAGACAGCAGAGATCTGGGGTGGGAAAGTCCTCCAGAAGAAAAGAAGAAGCCCCTCATGGTTGGTTCTTTGGCTCCTGGGCATTGTCTCGGGCTCAGGTCCCTTCCAAGTTGTGTGACCTGAGCAAGCTTCTTTGCCTCCCCCAGCCTCGGCGTCTCCATCTGTACAATGGGTCTCCTAAGAATGCCAGCCTCGGTGGTTATTATGAGGGGAAAAGAAATGATATATTTAAATGTCTGCCGCTGGCTGAGAGTAACAATGCGTGCACTGAGCAAGGCGCCCTGCTGAAGAATGCGGACCCTCTCCTGGTGAGTGGAGGTGGCCTGGAGGTGCAGCCCAGGACCGGAAGAGGAGGTAAGGCACTGGGCCCTGGAGAGCAGTACTACCAGTTCCCAGTGTCTGGAAGGAGAAGCCAGGTCTCCTCTGACCAAGGTTTCTGGGACACAGGAGGCTGGGCAAGGGCAGGAGCATGAGGCTGGAAGGGCCTAGCGAGCCCAGGCCTCAGTTCCAGGGGAAGGGAGAGCACCCGTTCTTTTGTGACTTCAGTATCGTGGGGCAGGGGCTATGACAGCACCTCCCATACCTCTGCTAAGAACCTAAGCCGCAACCACTGACTCCCGGGCCCAGTTGCCCTAGGACACAGCCCTCCTGGTCATCCCCCAGCTCCCAGAACCTGAAGAAACGTTCACTATGAATGGCTGAAAGACCGAATGGAGGCTGGCCCTCTCTCTGGCTTTGTGGTCCTGGGTCTGGGGGTCCATGAGGCCAGGGTCCACGGGGGAGCGAGAGGGTCCTGTTTCTCTGCTAGCTGGCGTACAATTTTCACTTCCTGGGTGCCCCCTTATCAGGAAACTAGAGGAATAGATTGGAGGCTTTTGGAAGCTTGATTGCATTTAATGACCCAATTTACTGACGCCTTTGCATGGCCGCTGCCCCCACTGACTCTGGACTCAGCCCCTGCAACTTGCTGCGGCCAATGGGGCAGTAATACGCCTGACGCCTTGTGGGTCTCTGCTCTCTTGTCCTTCTGCCATCTCCATGCAAAGGCAGGGCTAGCCTGGTGGAGGATGGGACACAGAGCTGAGTCAACCAGTTGTCCCGGTCAAGGTCCCAGGTAAGTAAGACAACCCAGCCCAGGCCAGGAAAGCCACCTAGTTGGCTGCCGCTGACCACGAACACCTGAGCGAGCCCCACCCGGCAGACCCAGCTGGCAAACCCAGTCACCGAAGCAAAATTAAGCATGATTATTGAAGCCGCCCGTGGAGTGGTTACTTGTTACGTGGCATTACCGTGGCAGTAAATAACTGATACACAGCCCTGATCTGAATCCAGCCCTGACTATCCCTACCTTCCCGCTTTTCCCAAGGAAAGGAGTTGTCAGGTTCCAACTGCACAATTTCAGGCCCTAGGTTCAATTTCCTAGGTTGGTTATTTAAAGCATCAGAAATAGATTGGGGTAGAATACTACTCAGCCATCAAGAAAAATGAAATTTTGCCATTTACAACGACGTGGATGGAACTAGAGGGTATCATGCTAAGCGAAATAAGTCAATCAGAGAAAAATAATCATGATTTCACTGACATGTGAAATTTAAGAGACAAAACAGAGGAGCATAGGGGAAGAGGGGAAAAAATAAAACAAGATGAAATCAGAGAGGGAGACGCACCATAAGAGACTCTTATCTTAGGAAACACTGAGGGTTGCTGGAGGGGAGGTGGGTGGAGGGACGGGCATTAAGGAGGGAACGAGATGTGATGAGTACTGAGTGTTATATACGACTGATGAATCACTGAACTCTACCTCTGAAACCAATAATACCTTACATGTCAACTAATTGAATTTAAATTAAAAACATAATAAAATAAAATAAAAACAAAATAAAAACAAAAATAAAAGAAATAGATTGGGGCTTCTAGTTTCAAATCTTGGAAACTAGCGTGGACAAGAAGTGAGGGAGCATTCCTGTAAGGCCAGGTCTACACTGAACCAATTTCCAGACCTGGGTTTAGGGAGGCAGGATGCACGAACTCCTGAGAAGGACAATGGTAGGTGTTCCCTAGCACGTGTTGCCATACCGCAGAGGACCGCATCCGGTTCCTCCTTCTGCCTCAGCGCCCCGGTGTCCTCTGGGAAATAACCCCTTCTTCACTCTTCTGGCCGGGAGATGATCAATTAGCATAGTCCATCCCCCAACCCCAGTGATTGGTTCAACAATAGGCATGTGTCCAAATTCTATCCAATCAGAGGTTCTTGGGGGACTTTCGCCAGAAAGAGAGGAGGATGGAAGCCTATTGCTGAGGCTCACCATCGGGCAAGAGCCTGCCCAAATGGGCCAGTGCTCTGGCATCTCTAGGACTCCATTTTCTCATGTGTGAAAAGAGGATAATAATTACATTCCCTTACAGAATTGTGGCGAGGGTTTCATGAGATAATCAATGAAAAGTACCAGGCGAGTGATCCATAAACGTTAGCTGTTGTGATTAATTTGGTGCAATCATTGGGCTAGATCAGTATCTGACATTTAACCAGTAACTAAAAATGAGCAGATATCTAGAAGTGTCTCCATGATGCTTTCCATGTGCACATGGACTCCGGTAAATATATCCTAGGGCATATGCTCCCAGACGCTCCAGTAAAAATGCAAGCGGGTCTTTCCAAGTAAAAAGAATCCTGACCCTAATCAGGCATGTCCTAAGGCTTGCCCTAAGGAGGGGGGATAGTTTGAAATGAGCCACCCTGAATTCTCTCTGGTCACCAAAGGCACAGATGTGGCCTTTGGAGGAGTTCTTGCCTGCAATGAGCATCAGTTGAATTTGGATTAGGTTTATCCTCAGGGTCACCCTCCCTGTCTCCCTTCCTCCAGGGTTAGATTAATTTCTTAGGGCTCCTGTAACAAAGTACCACAGATTAAGTGGCTCAAATAACAGACATTTATCATTTCACCGTTCTGGAAGCTAGACTGAAATCAAGGTGTCAGCAATGGTGTTCTCCCTTTGTGGGGTCTCTGTGTCCAAATTTCCCCTTTTTATATGAATACCAGTTGTATTGGATTAGGTCCCACCCTAATGACCTCCTTTAACTTAATTACCACCATAAAGACCTTTCTCCAAATAAGGTTACGTTCTGAGGTCCTGGGAATTAGGACTTGAATGTGGGAATTGGGAGGGTGGGGTACACAATTCCACTTGTAACAAGGGGGTGGTACCATCTGTGCTCACCTACAGTGCCCATCCAGACCCATGGGAACATTTCCAGTGCCCAATAAGTAAAATCCACAGCCATGGTGGGTCACAGGGACATCAGGAGGGCAGTGCCTCCAAGGCAGGCATTCTGGAAAAGCAACAAGGGAGCTTCTGCTTTGGATCTGGATCCACATCTTTTGCCCTATGCCTGGATGAATTTCTTATTCTCTCTGAGCTTCATCTTCTTCATCTGTCACATGAGCTTGACGGCAGAGGGAAGATGCTGCAAGGATGAAAGGAAGTGGCTTGGGGGAAACGAAGGGGCCTGGCATGTCGCAGATGAACAATGTGATGTGGTTTACTGATCTGGGTTCAAGTCCAGCCACTGACAGTTACAGACCACGTGGCCTGGATAGATTAACAAACTCTGAGCCTCGGCTTCTTCATGTCTAAAATCAAAATAATTTCAGGACTTACCTTGTTGTATTAGGGAGATAGTTAAATGATGAAATAATATGTGTCACCTACACACACCTAACTGATATGCATCACATACATTCTTGCAACCTACTGAGTGCTCAGTAACTGTCAGGGATTTCCCCTCGCCCCATTTTCAGCCTTGCTGCTTGCTTTAACCCCAATTTCGGTGTTAAGTACACATATTCCACGGCACACATCCTCAGAGCTGAGCCTCCTTGAGCAAGACAAATGACCCAAAATTTCTGCTGCAGACGACTCGACTCAAGTCTCCAGGGAAAGGCTGGATGCATTTCTTTGGAAGGAGGAAACTTCCAG
Organism: Callorhinus ursinus; assembly: GCF_003265705.2. NCBI lineage: Eukaryota > Metazoa > Chordata > Mammalia > Carnivora > Otariidae > Callorhinus > Callorhinus ursinus. Next base: position 7,158,771 of record NW_027397103.1, on the reverse strand, counting down.
ATGAGACATCAGCTCGGGGTGCATTCCCCAAGGAAGTGTCTATAAAGTGGCAGTGAGCGAAGCTAGGTTGTAAAATGTCCTCAGCAGCTCAAAACCCAAAAGCAAAGGTGTAGGTTCAAACACCTGGAAAGATCTAGGCACTGTTTTATGACAGTGCAGCTGTGTGCTGTGCGGTTGAGTCTTTCTATTGCCCACCCATTCTGTCCTCATAGCTCAACCGGTAGCCATGCCTCGATTTATATGAAGAGACAGTGAGTGACTGTGTGTTGACCCATCTCCTAGGAGGCATCAGTAATTTACTTGGAACCGCTTCCATTTTAATGAGAGATGTTTGTACAGCCTGCATGGATCACAAGGACCACGTCGTCTTTGCCCCAGGATATTAGTCTCTGTTTATAGCAAAGCCTTATGTCCCCTTCCACACCCCTAAAAAGAAAGCACAGTGGAGGGATGCGATATGCCCAGGGACCCCCAGGAGGTTAGTAAGCAGTAACGGGGCAGTCTCACTCAGAGCTGACTTATAGTCATTCCTATCTGCTTGGAGGGCCAGAGGGTCGAGCCGGTAGTCACTCACACCAGCCCCGGCCCAATCTCCACATCTCAGGAGCCCTGGACAGTTGCCCAGAAGGGTGCCTTCACATGGCCACACCTGGATTCAGTGGACATTTCTTTAGATTTCATTATGGCAACATTTCCACGCACTATCTAATGTCTCATTTCATTGACATGGAGGAAGAGGGATGAAAGAGCGTGGAGCAGCCTCTAGGGTGATATGAAAACAACCCAAGACTTCACGGCCGAGGGCTTGTTGGGGGATGGCAGGGTGGGAAAAGGATTCTCAGTGCCAAAGCATGTTTTCAAGAGAGCTCAGGAGTCAGATGCCCCGTGAAGGGCATTTGCATGTCATGATTCAGAGCACAGACTGCGGACTTGGGTGACCATGGGTGAGCGGACTTGGGTGACCATGGGTGAGCGGACTTGGGTGACCATGGGTGAGCGGACTTGGGTGACCCATGGGTGAGCGGACTTGGGTGACCATGGCTGAGTTACTAAACTTCTCTGTGACTCACTTTCTTCTCCTGCAAAATGGACACACTAACACTGCCTTTCTGGGATTGCCAAGAGGATTCAATAAGAGATTTATGTATAACACTTCACACACCACTGACAGAGGGCTACCAGATGTAGCAATATTACCCTTCTTCCTCTCTGTGGTCCATGTGTAGAACAGTGAAAACGTGCTTCCCTTAACCCACAACAACATGTTTTGGCCTTTATTAGGAAAAGAAAACCAATGCTGAAGAGGTGGTTCCTAACCTCAATGACTTTATCTGAAAAGATGAAACAGGGAGCACCCACCTTGTAGGGCTAATGCAAGGGTTACAGGTAAGGCTGTGGAGGGCCTGGCACAGTGGATAAGCCCGATCGCTTGAAATGGGATGTGACTGCAATCCTAAGTGGCGAATCAGACCAAGGAGTCCACGGGACTGAACTGAGCCTTAGTTCACTGTTACTACCCTTTAGCAGCGCCCCACCCCAGCCCAGCTTAAATGTTGGCATTCAGTTATTGCCCCACAGGTCTAAGAATGAGAGCATCTTTTCCATCCATTTCTCTGGACCAATCAAAAGACATTTAATAGATGTAGATCTGAGCTATACCTGGAATTCATTTAATGATCTAACCCCACATTATTCCTTAAAAAAAAATTAGATTTACTTATTTATTTTAGAAGAGAGAGAGAAGGGGTTGGGGGCCGGAAGGGCAGAGGGAAAGGGAAAGAAAGTCTCAAGCAGACTGCACACTGAGCGCAGAGCCCAACAAGGGGCTCAATCTCATGACCCTGAGATCACGACCTGAGCCGAAACCAAGAGTCAGACACTCAAACAACTGTGCCACCCAGGTGCCCCTAACACCACATTCTTCTTCTTTTTTTTTTTTAAGATTTTATTTATTTATTTATTTGACAGAGAGAGAGAGAGCACAAGCAGAGGGAGAAGCAGACTCCCCACTGAGCAGGGAGCCCAATGCAGGGCTTGATCCCAGGACCCTGGGATCATGACCTGAGCTGAAGGCAGACGCTTAATGACTGAGCCACCCAGGTGCCCCAACCCCACATTTTTTTAAAATCAACCTCCAAGGCCACCAAGCAGAGGCTTGTTATTTAAATAAATATTGGCCGAGTGTCTACTGTGTGCCCAGCACTATTCTTGGAGCTGAAGTTACAGCAGTGACCCAGATCAATAAGCATCTCTGCCCTCAAGAAACTCATATTCTAATGTCATGCTGCTCAACCACGAACAAATAAGGGGCTTGCACAACTCAACATCAACTGCATCATCCCTAGCTTTCTCTCAAATGCTATTCTGGAAAAGACCCTGCAGGTCTTTATTTTCAAAGTAAATGGTGAGGGGCGCCTGGGTGGCTCAGTTGGTTAAGCGACTGCTTTCGGCTCAGGTCATGATCCTGGAGTCCCGGGATTGAGTCCCGCATCGGGCTTCCTGCTCAGCAGGGAGTCTGCTTCTCCCTCTGACCCTCTTCCCTCTCGTGCTTTCTATCTCTCATTCTCTCTCTCTCAAATAAATAAATAAAATCTTTAAAAAAAAAACAAAGTAAATGGTGGGTTCCACCCTTATGGAGAGGTAAATAGAGATCTGTACACACACACAAATACATAGTTCAAGATACTGAAAACTATTTGAGCACTGACACAGTATTGAGATCCTTGAGCCAAATGTGCCTGAAGCCAACGCACCTCCAGACTTCCCAATTTAATGAGCCAATAAAATACTCCCCTTTTAAATGTTTTTGCTTAAGCCAGTTTGAGTCGTGTTTTTGTCAATTAAGTGAGGTATGTGGAGAATTGCCTGGGTCTTGACAATTATTGCTACCTTCCCTTGGATGACCGTTATGCTGCAGGCACCATGCTCCACAACAGGTCTCCAATGAGAAGGGAGACCCAGTCCCTACTCTTAATGGTCTCACTGGGGTCTCATAAAGAGATGGACACATAACAGACTGTTACAATACAACGCCATCCGATTTTTCTCAACCTCTCTTCTTTGCTTGAAATAGCCTCTCCTTTTTTTTCCCACCCATCCAAATTCTCATCTCACTCTGGCCTGAAGGGGCCAAGTTCATCCTCCTTATTGACCCCTGTTTCCATGGGGATCGAACCATCAAACATCCACGTACGTGGGGAGTGGTGTAAGACACTGCATGCCCTACCTTGCCAACCACATTCACAGCTTGTGGGGAGTGAAGTGTGTTAACGCTGGTCTGTGACAATAATTAGTCCATGTTTTTGGAATTCATTAACTCATATAAATAGTCTAGCTGGTGATTGGCTTGGCTTGTGGTGGTGAGGTGGGGGGTCAGTGGCATTGTGCCGAGAGAGTAGCTGAAAACACATTCTTCGATGAACATAAATTTCTCAGGCCTGGGAGACCGTTAGAAACATCTGACAACATGAACTGCATCTTGAACCATGAATCTGGGCCAGAAGCTCTTTAGGACATTGCAGCCTGATTAAAAAGGACTGCATTTCACCAAGGCCCCAGATCTATACCTAAAAACTACCATGGGGGAGAATCACCGGCGCTGAGTCGCCCTCCCTGTGTGATAACCACATTCCAGAATGACAACATTTCTAAGGACTTGCCCAGAAGGCAGCAAGAAGGTACTTCTTTGATCCAGTTTCCACTATTATTTCTTGTGGTTTCTGTCATCATCTTGAATCTAAATAGAGCCTGAGTCCATGTCTGGAGATGGCTCATCACCAGGACTATAAACTGGAGCATGCATATATATTCTATCTGCTTGATACTCGTTTGCCTGAACCCACATACTGCAGGCTGTGGGCTTAAACAACAGAAATTTATTTTCTCACAGCTCTGGAGGCCGGAAGTCAAAGGCCAAGGTGTTGGCAGGGCTGGTTTCTTCCGAGTCCTTGCTCCTTGGCTTCCAGATGGCCTCCCTCTCCTGGGTCTTCATATGGTCTTTCCCTCTGTGTGTGTTTCTGTCTGTGTCCTAATCTCCTCTTCCATGAGGACACCAGGCATCATGCACTAGGGCCCACCTGAATACCCTCATTTTACCTTAATTACCTCTTTAAAAGACTTATCTCCAAATACAGTCACCTTCTGAGCTACCACAGGTGAGAAATTCAGCATATGAATTTTTAGAGAACACAATTCAGCTGGTGACAGGCTTTTCCTGACTTGTTAAGGAGCTCATTCTGTGCCAGGTGCTGTGCAAACATGGTACATGGCCCATCTCAATTCGTTCTCCCAAGAGCCCCATAAAGATGGCACTGTTGGGGCACCTGGGTGGCTCAGTCTTAAGCATCTCCAGGCACCAAACTCATGATTGCTTAGGATGAGCCCAAAGTGGATATTCAGGTTTTGAAAGGTGAGTGGAAAAAAGAAAATTGAACGGGCAGAGCTTGCAGATGGCCAAAATCCCGGAGTGAGCTTGACCATGACTGAATTTGGGGAAGGAGTGATTTTCGTGATATACAAACACATCACAAAGCCCCCATAGCCACTCCTTGTCAGCTTCACACCTAGACACACGTCTCCTGAAAACATAGTTAATGCCCACCACGCCACAATAACAAGGTCCTACTTCTGCCCAACATGGCACAACCACCATGCATACAACTGATGCTGCGCTAGAACTTTCCACGCCAGAGAGCCCCAACTCTCTCTCTTCTGTGTTTGAGTGATATCCATTCTACATTCTTCTCCTGGCTGATTTACACAAATAAAACCCATCTATTCCACCACCGTCCTTGCTTTCAATCTCTCTCTGTCTCCCTACCCACCCCCTGTCTCTTTCCAGCCCAATTTTTCTCACACCATCAGCCCGTGGAGGAGTAAGGTAGCCAGTATACCATTAGGACTTGGCTGGAAGAGAGGTTTGGATGACTGGTTCAGTTTCCTTCTGACCTTCTCCCTTCCCCAGAGGATATGTTGTATTGTTTCCCTGTAACCAGCAGCAGCCAGCATCTTTCATCGGTTCTTCACCGTGGATTCTGGGGCTTTATTAGCAAATGAAAATGGCCCCATTCCAACTGACATCAATGAGGTCTCAGCTAGGAGCAGGACCGGAGCATTTCCTGTGACTCCAAGACTCAGACAAACCAGTTTGAAGAGATGCCAACTGGCTTGACTCAAGCTACCAGTGAGCTATTTTTGACATAAAAAGAAGCTGAATTTAGCTGATAACTGATGGAAGAAATCTTAAACACAACTAGTTGGGGGGGTGGTTAACATCTTGGCAGTGGTGGCAGATGGACAAAAATACTGAATTTGGTCAGCCAGGTTTTGAAAACAACTAATTGAATTCCATCAAGTAACAAATTGTTTGCAAAACAACTTGTTTGATTGAGTCACCTCTGTGTATTTTCCCCTCCCTCCCATCTTTCTGTTACCTCAGTTTATGTAGGAAAAGAAAGCCTTAATATTTTCATGAACCAGAAGTTGGCACAGTAACAAGAAAAGTTCCGTAACACACTAATATAGAGTGTTCTCTTTATCTCCAAAGGAAAACCAATTTCAAAAGTTAAGATGGAATTTTCTGAAATGTTTTAGATGTGTATGCAACAGAAAAGTGGCTTCTGGGTGCCCAGCCAAATCCAAGGTACAGAAAATAACATCTTTAAATATACACCAGATCTGGGGCTCAGTCGGTTGGGCATCAGCCTTCTGCCCAGGTCTTGATCCCAGGGTCCTGGGATTGAGCCCCACGTCAGGCTCCCTGCTCAGTGGGGAGTCTGCTTCTCCCTCTCCATCTGCCCCTCCCCCTGCTCATGCTTTCTCTCTGTCTCTCAAATAAATAAATAAAATCTTTAAAAAATAAATATACGCCAAATCTTTTGTTTCCAATAATTCAAAAAGGATTCATTCAGTCCACCACCCCTACCTACCCATTTATGTTCGTTCACAGCAGCCTTATGTTGCAAGGTGAGAACGTATAATTATTTTTCCCTGAGGTCTGGAGAAGTAGACACACAGAAAGTTCGAGTGGTCTGCCTAGGGTCACAGAGCAGCCACCGGATGGCCCCAAACGGCCCAGTTCTGTACTTCAAGTCTCTGCTTCATTTTGCACCCTCCAGGTTGTTTGGTATGGTTTGTTAGAAACATTTAACAGAAGTTCCTGTGGCTTATTTTCAATCCTATAAAATGAGACAGTAACTAAGTAGAGTTTTTCTGTTCAGTCTTCACAATCGGTTTTCAACCTGGGACTATGTATCCTTGACTAGAGTCTGGCCAACATGGCCACAATGTAATGTAACAGTAGTGTTCTCATTAGTGACTCTAACAGCTATGAGTACTACAGGTATCACTCCATGACTAGTTATACCCTGTCCATCCCTGTCAATCTCCACCGCAACCTTTACAAGTGAGTCTATATGTCCCTATTTTACAAACAAAGAAACCGAGGATCAGCAAGGTCAAGGCTCCCCAGGATCACACATGCAAATATGACATTGAAAATGTTTAGTAAAATCTACAATGTATACACTCTAAAGGTCAGCACTTCTTTTGGGCTTCTACTTGATAGAAACTCTTGCACAGAGAATAGTAACCAGCATATAAAAAGAAGCAGGTGTAGGGGCGCCTGGGTGGCTCAGTCTGTTAAGCGTCTGCCTTCGGCTCCAGTCATGATCCCGGAGTCCTGGGATCGAGCCCCGCATCGGGCTCCCTGCTCTGCCAGAAGCCTGCTTCTCCCTCTCCCACTCCCCCTGCTTGTCTTCCCTCTCTCGCTGTGTCTCTCTCTGTCAAATAAATAAATAAAATTAAAAAAAAAAAAGCAGGTGTAAAGATGTTCACTGTGTTATTGTTTATAATGGTGGAAAAAAAAAAGGAAACAATCTAGATATCCATCAACAGAGAAAGTGACTTTGGGCTAGTTACTGAACTCTGTATGCCTCAGGTTTTTTTTTTTTTTAAGATTTATTTATTTTAGAGAGAGAGCGAGAGAGCATGATGCAGGGAGGGGTAGAGGGAGAGGGAGAGAGAAACTTTAGCAGACTCTGCGCTCAGCAGGGAGCCTGACACGGGGCTGGTTCTAATGACCCTGAGATCAGGACTTGAGCTGAAATAAAGAGCGGACGCTTAACCAACTGGGCCACCCCGGTGCCCCAGGTTGTGGGGGTTTTTTAAATTTTTTTAAAGTAATCTCTATACCCGACATGGGGCTGGAACTCATAACCCTGCGATCAAGAGTTGCACACTCCATTGACCAAGCCAGCCAAGGTGCTCCTGTGTGCCTCAGTTTACTTATCTAAATAATGAGGTAACAATAGCAGCTCTTTCATAGGTGTGAGAATTCATTAAATAAACTGCTTGGCACCTAAAAAGTGCTATGCGTGCCTTACCTACAATTATTATTATATAATAAATTGCTATGAAGTGATTAGGATGAGCAAAATATATTCATGAAACATATTTATGTATGTAAGTATATTTATGATATCTGCCATCATATATTGTATCTATTTATCAATCCTAATGAAATACAATTGTCAAAAATACTATGTGGAGGGGGAAAAAGCAAATTGGAGAACTCTATACACAATATGAGATTCATGCAAATTAAGAAAAAACACAAACTCAATTTTTATATCACTTTTGGTGAAGTGCATATTTTATATAAGTATAAAAATGCAACTGCAGATATTTGCCAAAATTACGATAGTGGTTATATTTAAGGAGAGGAAGAGAGAGGAGGATGGTATCAGAAAAGGGAAAATCACTTCAGCTTTATAATATTTTACTTCCATTATTTAGAAAAGGATTTGAAGCAGATATGACCACAGATTAATTTGTGTTTCCTTTCTGGGTGTTAAGCACACGGGTATTAGATATAATAATCAGTGCACTTTTCTGTATTTACAGAATTGTTTCCAAGTGTAAAGAAAAGGCCCACAAAGTCTCTGTTTATGTTGCTATGAGAAGCTCACACTCAGCATATTTGTGATTTTGCTTGCTATCCTCCTATTTTTTCCTGGTGGGGAGGAGGGATGGATTTTACTTGCTAATGACCAAAAAAGAAAAGCATCATTTGCTGTCCAACTGTATGATGATCTTTGCAAAGAACTAGGAAGTCATTTTCAAAACACATCTTCAGGGAAGAACCCAGCGATGAAGTTTGTCTCCATAAGGTATAGAGACCTTCAACCACTCCCTGAACCGCACACCTCCCTCTCCTTTGCCAACCCACAAGCTCTCTCGAAGGAACGCAGAGAAAACACCTTTTTCAAAGTCCACACCAATACTTTATGCAAGGATAGGATTAATTTAAGTAAACAATGCTCCAACACGCTTATAAAAGGGACTGGATTTTTAGCCAGAAAAGTTCATTTCAAAAGTCAATAGACCTTTTATAGTTTGTGCAGCAACCTTAAATTTGTAAATGTCACCCTACTTTTTAATATGACCACAAACATTTTCAAGTTTAATGCAAACTTCCTTCCTTATTGAGGTCTGCCCACATTCAGAGTGGCCAGATTCTGGGTTTAGGCATTTGCTTCAACTGCCAATCTCTCTCTCTCTCTCTCTCTCTCTCTCACACACACACACACACACAATTAACAGAAATACCAATTCAACTTTTTACACCATTATTCCCATCTCTCCATTTGGAGGAAGCCAGGATTAGAGAATTTTAGCCCCTTTCTCCTTTTTCAAATGTTGCAGGCTGTAAGGTTCTTTCGTAAAAACCAATTCCTCAGTTATTTTTCTAGCAACGGGTTAAGACACCATGACCTACATCAGGAAGGAACCCGGCAAAGGAAAATGGGATAGCAACACAGAGTGAATAGAGCATGATTATTTATTATTTATTTTGACATTAACAGCTAACATTAAAAAGCTGATAGTAATTGCATGTTTTCTGGGTGCCAGAAAAAATCCTGGGTGCTTGGCAGGTTTTGTCACATTTGATCCTCATAGGAAAGCTTTAAGGCAGGTACCAGTATCAATCCCATTTTACAGATGGGAAAACCCAGACAGAGAAGTTCAGGAACTTGCCCAAGGACACAGACCTATAAAGGTCATGCCTCAAGATGTGGATCCAGGCACCTGTGGGCTCTCGTCTGCTAGGCCATGGTCTATATGTTAAGTATGAAAGGTTACCATTCAAATCAGAAGACATTAATTGTACATAGATTGTATCCAGAAAATAGAGAAGAGAGAGGTCACAGCTGGAACTGCCTGGGGAAGGAAACTGGACTGTGGGGGGAGGGGCAGAGCAGGAGACATAGTTTCATTATATAAATTTTTTTTAAGTTTTTATTATTTATTAGAGAGAGAGAGAAAGAGAAAGAGAGCAACAGGGAGGGAAAGAGCAGAGGGAGAGCGACAAGCAGACGCCGCACTGAGTGCCACACAGAGCTCGATCTCAGGCCCCTGAGATCATGACCTGAGCCAAAACCCAGAGTCAGGGGCTCAACTGACTGAACCAGCCAGACGCCCCTCGTTATATAACTTTTTAAAGAGTTGAAATTTCAAGTGTACAATATACAAGCGTATGTGAAATTAACACACCCTCCAGCATCTTGGGTGTGCAGCGTCTTGGACATCTTAGGCTCTCAAGAGCTATTTGCTGACCTGGCCATGAGTTAGTCCCATCTGCCAAAAAAAAACCCGGATTCCTGGTATCTTCCTGGGGCGTTGCTCTGGTAGCGAAGGAATGCATTTGAAGTTTGAAGGCATCACACGCAGAAGCCCAGTCCTCAGATAAGAGGAATTTCGGTAACAGCCCCAGCTCCTATGTTTAAGGGATCCCCACAGGAATCTTAGCCCCACATCCGGATCTTAACCAAGCAATTTTCGAAGCCATATTCTCACACCCCATTACCTTTCAGGGCTTAGCGCCGGCTCCAGGAATGGAGGCCTGCTAGGATTTATGGGAACTGCAGGGGAGAAGGGCAGGCTCAGGACCAAATCCTTTCGAAGCACCGAGTCCACGGGTGGGTTTCCTGTGAACAGCTAAGGGGTGTGCCTGACTTACTTCTGTCTCTGTCAAGTCTACCTCAGCGCCATCTGCCACCGTGTATTTTGACCAATTGTCTGAATTTACAGTAGAACCTGTTGATTCACGTTGGTCTGGACTTAGCTGTCCTCTTGCAAGCATTTTATTTTCATTTATTGATTGTGCGTGGTGGGGGGGTAAGGTGGAAATTAAGGGGTTGCAGAGGGGCTCGAGCAGTTAGGAAAAGAAAAAAGGTGGACGAGGAGGAGGAAGCTGAAACAGGGATCAGTTCAAGTGCAGTTATCAGGCTGCAGAAACAGATGATCTGGATCTGAGAGCATCCTACTAAGTATGTGACTCTGGGCAGGAGGTTTGCCCCTAGAGCCTCAGTTTAACCACCTGTAAAATGGGGCTAAGGATGTCTCTCTGGCACAACTGATGTGGGGGTGAAATGAGTTGGTTTTTTAAAAAGATTTTTTTGGGGGGCGCCTGGGTGGCTCAGATGGTTAGGCGTCTGCCTTCAGCTCAGGTCACGATCCTGGGGTCCTGGGATCGAGCCTCGCTTTGGGCTTCTCCCTCTGCCTCTACCTCTCCCCCTGCTCATGCTCTGTGTGTGTGTGTGTGTGTGTGTCTCAAATGAATAAATAAAATCTTTAAAAAAAAGATTTTATTTATTTATTTGAGAGAGACATCGAGAGCGAGCAGGGGAAGGGGCAGAGGAGCAGGGATCTGGAGGCAGGACTCCATCCCAGGGCTCGATCCCAGGGCCCTGGGATCATGAACCTGAGCCGAAGGCAGACACTTAAGACTGAGCCCACCCAGGCATCCCTGAAATTAGATGTTTTTAAAGGACATGGCCCAACCTCTGCCCATGATGCGTGTTCATCAGATGGTGACTACTATGCTGAAGCTGGGGAAGCAGGGAAAGGGGTGATGGGGTGGGATGCTGTTAAGAAAAGAACCACGAGATAAATAAAACTTTTTTAAAAAGGCGCCTGGGTGGCTCAGTGTGTTAAGCATCTGACTCTTGGTTTCAGCTCAGGCCATGATCTCAGGGTATTGAGATCAAGACCCACGTAGGGTTCCATGCTTAGCTCAGAGTCTGCTTGGGATTCTCTCTCCCTCTCCTTCTGCCCCTTCCTCTACACCCACATTCTCTCTCAGTCTCAACTAAATAAATCTTAAAAAAAAAAAAAAGGAACCACGAGGACAACAACTATCTCCTAGTATTTTATCAATTAGTTTTAAAAATTACTTCTGGGGCAGGGCGCCTGGGGTGGCTCAGTCAGCTAAGCGTCTGCCTTCGGCTCAGGTCAGGATCCCAGGGTCCTGGGATCGAGCCCACATCGGGCTCCCTGCTCCTGGGGAGCCTGCCTTTTCTTCTCCTCCCTGCTCTTGGTCTCTCTCACTACCCCTCTCTCAAATAAATAAATAAAATCTTTTAAAAAAATTACTTCTGGGGCATCTGGCTGACTCAGTCGGTAGAGCATGCAACTCTTGATCTAGGGGTTGTGAGTTTGAGCCCCATGTTGGGTGCAGAGATTACTTAAAAATAAAATCTAGTGGTGCCTGGGTGGCTCAGTTGTTAGGCGTCTGCCTTCAGCTCAGGTCATGATCCCAGGGTCCTGGGATCGAGCCCTGCATCAGGCTCCCTGCTCGGCGGGAAGCCTGCTTTCCCCTCTCCCACTCCCCCTGCTTGTGTTCCCTCTCTCGCTGTGTCTCTCTCTGTCAAATAAATAAATAAAATATTTTTTAAAAATCTAAAAAAAAAAATTACTCTTGGCATAGGCAAGACATGCAAAGAGCAAAACAACATCAAAAGTACAAAAAAGTACGGAGTGAAAGGAAATCTCCCCCTCCTGCCCATCCAGTTAGCCTCCTTCCGGAAGAAAGAACGGAGGCAGGATCACAGTGTCTCGTATACCCATCTGCACCTTGGCCCACCGATGGCGTTTCCTCTCACAAACAGGAGCATGCTATACAAACCGTTCTGCCCTTCACTTGTATTTTTTTTTTTTTACTTATATCTCAGAGACCTCTTCTCACCCATACAGACTGAAACCTCCCCAGTCTTCGCCACAGATGCACAGTATTTTACTGTTCCTTTAGCCATAGTTCATCTAATCAGGACCCCATTAAAACTGATCAATCTATCCATTTTTTTTGCTATTAAGGCAGTGCTGCATTGAATATCTTCACACATCTGTCATTTTGCATGTGAGGGATTACACCCATAGGGTCGATATCGGGGGGGGGGGGGGTGGGTAGAATTGCTGAGTCAAAGTGTCCTGCTCTCCTGTTTGGGGTGGCTATCCCAAATCCCCCCTCCGCCTCCCCACCCCATGTTGGCTGCAACCATCCACTTCTCCCCACTCCTGACTTTTGAGAGTGCCTGTTTCCCACACCCTCACCAGCACCGTGTGTTAATTAAATATGTTCATCTTTACCAATCTTACTGGTTTCCAAGCTTTAAGAAAACCGGGCAATCATTGCTTAAAGAAGTAGGGCTCATCAGCCAGCTGCTTGGGTCATTCCAGAAAGCCAGACATAGAGAGCAAGCGCTCTGGGTAATGAACTGTGTGCTACCAGTATTTCTTTCCTGAAGGCCCCTCCCTGATCTCCACACAGGAGCACCTGTTTCTCCCGCCTCTAGAAGTACAGGTGCCCCGCATGGGTCCCCCGCCTGGGCTTAGAATGTGCTCCCCACAGGAGGCTATGGTCACCCCGGTATTGCCAGGGGCTCAGAGATGTCAACATTTTCTCCCTGTCTGGTCTGCACTGCAGGCAGGGTTTAAAGCCTGGGGAGGAAATGACCTCTTATTAATAAGGAAGTTTTGGAAAGGTAGATGGGGTGGAGGCTACTTATGGGTGCAGCGTGATCAGATGTTAATATTCTCATCACTTAGGAAAAGGGGCAAGGGTGTGGAATTCCTACCCTCTTTGTCAAACCAAAGAAGTGAAACGGTTGGAAGATGAATGTTGGTGGCTCTGAACGGCAAATTATGGAACATGATGCTTTTCATTCAGGTGTATTTATGGGATTTCTATTTACCTAATAAATATAACAATGGATGAACAGCTGTTGAGAAGGGGGAGGTGTGAGCTCAGGGGAGTGGGGAAGAGAAATCTGTCATCCGGGAAGGGCACTAGGTGGTCTTAGGAGGATTTTAACGTTGGATGGTTTGTTTGTCTTCTTGAAATCCTTGCTAACTGTTGGCAAGGCTTTTTCCTGCGCTTTCAGAACAAAGGCGGGAATCAAATGGGCAGGGGACCTGCACAGAGCCTGAAATGCACGTGTGGGCAATAACGACGGGGTGGACAGACTGGTAACCGGATATGCCGCGGGACCCAGTACCGGGGCCCGTTGACTATGGAACTTTTGAGCTCTTAGTAATCTTCCGGCCCCTCCTCCTCTCCAACACACGTGGGTCCTGGAAGGGCTGGTGCTAACCCAATGCAGGGCTTCTGGATGGTTCTTAAAATGTCCTCCTCCCTTTTCTGATTTTCTCCAGGCCAATGCGACCTGCTGCAGTTGGGTTTTCCATGGTCAAGAATGTTGAAGTTCAACAGCAGCACATTCTAAGTTCAGAAGTGGAGAGCTAGAGCAGAAAGGAACAAGGAAGGGGGGCGCGGTGCAGAAGAGGAGGGTGTGAGGAAAACAGGGGTGGGGGAGGGGATGCAAAGTCCTGTAAATAAGGGGAAAGACACCAGAAAGACGGGGGGGGGGGGGGGGGCGGTGTTGAAATCCTGCAACTGTGAGGAGAAAAACAAGGGAAAGAAGAAGGGAAAATTGAGCATATTATGGGAAAGAGGGAATCCAGGAGGGAAGAAGAAGGAAGGAGGGAGGGCAGGGAGGCTGGCCCAGAAGGGGAGAGGGGAAAGGAAACCATGGTAAGGGGAAACGTGATGAAAGGAGTGGGGGGGTGGGGAGAAGAGATAAGACAGAGACGAGAAAGCGGAAAAGACCCAGGAAAAGCCAAATGATGGAAAATTAAGTCAGGAGAGCTTTGAACGGCGATTTTTCTGAAACTCCTTCCAATGGGCGGCCGCCACCCTCTTTTGTGGCGGCAGAGATTTCTCAACTCTTAAATTAGCTTTCGCTCCGCTCGCGGCTGGGCACAGAAAAGGCATTTTCGACGAAACCTCGTCAGCGAGCTGCAACTAAAAAGGCCATCGCGGCGGTGACGGCCCGAGGGCGACAGCGGCCCCAGCTCCCGCCATCCTGGCTGCCGGTCATCGGGCCCGGTCCCTTTCTCTCCGGCCTCGCTGTGGGCCAGAGTCCCAGGCCTGCGTCGCGGCCCTGCTTCCCGGCGCCCCGGCTGCCAGCGCCTGGGGACCGAGCGCGCCAACGCCCAGCGCGCAGGGGCGCGCGCGGCGCGGTCTCGGGTCCGCTAGGAACCCACAACCGCATTTCTCCGGCGGGCGCGCTTAGGCCTCTTTACAACACAAACCTATAATTTACACATTTTGATTCCGCCTGTAATTTCGCCCCCCCTCGAGCTCCGACGCCATAAAACTCGTGGGGTCTGGCAAAGGGACCCCCACCCCACCCCCAAAGGCCCCAGCTCTCCCCGAAGGTCCCTGCGCTGCTCCAAATAATCGCGTGGACGGCGGCCAAGAATAACTCGAAAATAAACACAACTCCCGGGCCTCTGAGCGCAGGCCGTGGGTCCCTCCCGGCCCCACCTGGCTCTGGGGCCTGGGGGGAGGAGGAGAGGGCACGCCGCGAGAGCTCTGAGCTCAGAGCGCTGCCCGGAACCCTAGAACCCATTCCTGGACCTCTGTTCAAAAGCCGTGCCCCTCTGGCTGGACTTCGTCCCCTCTCCTAGCGAGAAAATCGTCTGGCTTCGGTCCGACCTCGGTCCGGAAAAAAGAACAACGATGAAAAAGACCCAACATGGACTGGAGCGAGTTTCCCCCTCTAAACTCCGGGACTTTCCCGATTAGATGCGAGCTCTCAACCTCACGTTCCTCCTAACACCCCGAGGTCTGAGCGTGTGGGTGCGTGCCAAGGCTGTGCAGAAGTGCAAGGGCAGCGGTGTGCCCTCACTTGCGTGTCTATGGTGAAGTGTGTACTCGCTAACGCGCGCGCAAAAAAACCGTGTGTGCGCAAAGATGATTCTGTCTACAGATAATTATGCGCAAATTAGCCGCGGCTCGGAAAGTGCGAACAGCATATGCAAACGGTTATTGATGTGCGAATAATTCCGATGTGCCAACTAGGTGGGGTGCGCTAGTACCTCTATGTGCATGTAATTCTTTGGGCAAATTGTTCTCTGTGCGCAAGTGATTTAGTGTTCGCGCCAATGATTCTACCGCTGCAAACAACTGTGCTGATGTGCGATGCCTTTGCGGAGCCAAAGAAAGGGCTCCAAAAAATCGTTTCTCGGTGGTGGGTCAGGCTGCACATCTTCCACGTCCCGAGAAACAGCGCGTAAAAGAAAAACTGCCTTGCTTCCCACGCGGGCTCTGCTTGCTCCCGGTGCCGAAGGGAAAGCCGAGAGGGTAGGTGTTTTCGGGTCCTCTCTTTGCCTCCCCCAAACTTCCTGCTCGGCGGGGTCAGTGCGTTCCAGCGGCGGCGTGCGTTTGCACGGCACTGCGCTGCGCCTCACGAATTCCCTCGGACGCACGGTCTCCTAGGTGTCCGCGGGTAACTGCCTACCGCCCCAGAGCGCCCAGACCCTACCAAGTTTTCCCAGGGTCCGGGAGCCTCCTAAAACTTTCCCCGGGCCGGATGCAACCGGCCCAGAGCAGCGCCACCGGGGGAAAGCGAAAGTCCTCGCGTTTTGCCAAGGGCTCGCTGCTCGCTGCAAATCCCGGTTGGCAACCACTGGGCGAAAAGTGGGGATAACAAGCCCATGTGTCCCCCACGGGCACTGCAATGGCGAGGCATGTCCTGGCTAAGGCAGTCAGTCCCTCCCAGTGCGCACACGTGTGCCCAGAATTATAATACAATATAACACATCGTAATATCGGATATTATACCGCGTTTACCTTCCATTAGGATGTGTATATTGTGTTAGGCTGTGCTTATGTGTTTGTTACGACGTGCTGTGATATTGTATCTCTCAATCTCACTACCATGTGCCGCGCACCTACTGGCTTATTTGATCCCCACAAAGACCCTAGAGGCAGGACTCATTTCTCCCTCTGCGCACTGTAGGTACATAGAAGAGAAGCGTTTGCCCAGCGACAGCCAGGTAGAAAGGGGCAGGGCTTGGACTGGAACCCAGAACCCGAAGACACGGCAGGAGGGGTGAGAAGCAAGACATCCACCCTCCCAGCCGAGTGGGAAGATAGCCCGCGCTACACGCTGCTGTTTCTGGACTAGACCAACCCTATAGATGTATTTTATTGTATTGGCCCCGGGGTGGCTGAGACCAGCGGCACCCAGCCTGTCTGTGTTCTTCAGCCCTCTGGCTGAGAACCCAGGGCAGCCTTGGCTTGCTTCTCCTAACAACCCTTGGAGGGGCGGAGTGTTATTATCATGGTTCACCTATGAGGCGGAGGTTCAGAGAGGTTAGATAGTTGGCCCAATGCCTCTCAGCAAATGAGGGGAGAGTTTCAGGTCAGGCATTCAGACTCTAGGACGATTTTGATTTTGATAACTGCATTCCCAACCCCATCCCACGGCATCCCGATTTGATCGGAGTCCAAGGGTAGGTGGAAGGCTGCTGGTAGAGAACAGGCTTTAATGAGAGGATCGGTTAGAGGCAATAAAAACTCTGGATCTGCTCTCCAAGAGGAAGGCGGTCCATGGACCCTAAGTCAAGTCTTTGGAACCATGACTGGGGTCCAGGACCTCCCCTGTGACTTGGTTACAGTTCCACAGGCTTCCTTGGGGGGACAACGAAGCAGAAGATGGATCCATCCTTCACATACCCTAACCTTCCCTCCTCTTTGTGTGCTGCTGGAAGATACCGTTTCATCCCCTCCCTCCATTTGCAAAAGCCAAGGGGTCACTGTGCGCTCACAAATGTCCCCCAGGACCGGAGGACGATAACCATCCAGGGTCTTCAGGGAGCGCCTGGGGGAGGGGACTTGTCCACCTGGCTTTTCAGACCCTCCTTCTGCCAAGGGGAGCTCTACACCCCGGAAATGAAGGACTGGGAAAGGAAGTCAGACCCAGCCTTGCCTAGATTATTTGACCCCTGGCCCCCAGCTGGGTTTCCTTGCCAAATACCCAAATTGTTGGGGGAAATGTCCCAGACGAATTCACTGGGCTTTGTAAGTGTAAAATGGGCCTCTAGCCGTAGGCTCTGCCAGAGGCCCAAGATGCCAGAGAAACCCTCTCCCCTGGAGGGGCCCTCCAGGAAACGAAAGGGTCAGAAATTGGCGCCTCTGCAGCAAAACGGTATCCGCTGGAGGGTGAGATCTGACAGACATTTCCGAGGCTGAAAAAAATCGACAGAATTGTCCCCAGCCTGGGCCCGACTGTCCCTGCTGCCCACTGCCTCTGCTGGGTTGGAGGGGCACACCACTGCCAAGTGCAGGGAGGGGGGTGTTTAAACTAAATACGCAAATACAGGATTTTTTTTTTGTTGTGTTGTGCTGTGCTTGCCTTTCAAGATAAAAACGTGGATCTACACCTTCCTTGGGTAAATGGGGCTGAAAAAATTAGACCATGATCCAGACATTTGGGGCTTAGCTTCCCCTCCCCTATATATACTTAATGATTTGGATATTTGGGGAAAGTTTAGAGTTCTAGTATCTGCATGATTAGAAGGAACGCTTTGATTTTCTATTTCTGAGTGTATGTTGGGGAGTTTGGGGGGGCGCTACGCGTGCCTCCATGTGGGGAAACTGGGGCCAAATTTGAGGCTCTTCCTTAGGCCAAGAAAGCAGCTTGCCAAGCTGACCGTCTTCCTCACCATCCTCCTCCCCAGACCCCTCTCTCCTCGCTCCACCCCAGCCTCAGGGCAGGGGGAAATTTGGCAAAGGAAAAAGAAGACACCAGAAGTATCTGGAAATTTCGGGAGCCGGTATATCCTTCGAAGTCAGGGTTGGAGGATGGACCATTTCACTCTTGCTAATACAATCTGGACAGTTGTCCCCATAAGAGCAGATTTTGCCCGGTTGGCAAATCCAAGAAATTCTGGACGGTTCAGGGTAACATCGGGATAACTGGCAATTCCGCCCGTATAATGCCAGAGGCATAGGACGGGGAAATTTGTAACAAGGTGGCGATTTCGGTAAAAAGTTTAGTGGCGTTGTTCGTTTTGTCTCATTTCAAAATGCGCGGGTCGGGGCTGGCGCGTCCCCTCGGCCACACTGGCGGGGCACTGAGAAGGGGGCCAGCGGTGGCAGCTAAGCCCCCCTGGAACCAGTCCCTGGCTCGGAGGAGTGGGAGTGGGGGCCCCTCAGACGGGAGGGTTGCTGGGTGCGCTCAGAGCAGATTTGCCCGCGCGGACCCAGAAAAGATGACATAAGTGGCGCTGACGAGCGCTGCCCGGCTGAAATGCTCCTAAATAAAGGGCCGGCCCGCAGCGTGGGCCAGAGGGATTGCCTCACACTCCGGAATCGGGCCCAGACACGTTTGGAAATGTTTTGCTGGCCGCCCGCCCCGCAAGGGCGACAGCCGCAGCCGGTGGCCCAGGCAGAGCTGAGCCGGGGGTCACAGGCTGGCGCTGAGCGGCGGCCACTGGGTCCTCCTCCGCGCTTGCCTTGTTCTGCTTCTCCCTCAGTGCCCTACACATTTGTGTGCCCCCTGGGGGCAGGGCTCCATCTGCAGCGCCCCGGCTGTGACCAGAAAGGCATTAGGGAAGCGCAAAAGGTTGGCACTGAACGAGGCGCTGTTATTTTCAACACCGGTCTCCCTCCAGTGAGGGGCGGGCTGCGCGGGGCAGGGGACCGTCCTGGTCACATCTGGGTCCCCAGGGCCCAGCACGGAGCCTGAAAACAGTGGAATATTTATGGAATCAATGGATGAATCCAGAAATCAGGCTTTCAGTCTTAACTGTATCATAATCCCCCTCTGGGACACAGAATACCTCTCCCTCACCTGCGTCCCCTCTGCAGAGTAACGGGGCTGTCCTGTGGCCCCTACCAGGCTCTCACGACTCAGTCATAATGAGTGATAACCACAGAAACATCTGACACTCATGGACCCCCTGTGCTTTTCATCGAGGTTTATGTTCATTGACTCCCCCAACAATTATGAGGGTTGGACACTGTTTTATCCCCATTTTACAGATGAGCAACCGGGAGCTCAAATACGCCAACTCAGACCACTTGGTTCATGCGGGGATTTCATGACTGTGTGAGTCCTGTGCTCTAGATGCCACATCCAGGGCAGGATGAACGCTGAGCTTGTGGCCCCCATTTTTCTCCAGACTTTTAAAACAACTCTCCCAACCCGCACCGAGGATCTGCTTCACCCCTAGCTATGTATCTGGAGCCAAGCAGTCCAGCCAGACTAAGCCCAGACGCGTGAAGGAGGCTGTAACCAGCTCTAAACTTCTGGATCAGGGCTGGGACCCCTAACGTCTTGGGCTGCGGTGTTCGCGCGCGCTCTAACTCTTGAGGCAGACGAGAAGGGGTTTCTGCTTTCCCGTCCAACGCCGCGCATAAAAATACCGCTCGGAATTCCTAAAGCCCCGAAGAACCTAGAGTGGCTGCGGCTTACAACGAAAAGGGTCCTGAGAAAGGTCACCCAGAGGCAGACGTGACCCCTCTAAGCCCCTGCGCCATCGCGCTGGGCACCCCACCCGCATCTTTACGCACTGGCACAACCGCGCCCGACGCGCTGGCGCAAACCAAGATCCTGCCCGCGGGGCTCCAGTCCCGCCGGGTTTCGGCCACTGCACGCTAGTCATCGTAATGAATGGAGAGAGAAAAGAAGGGGTGGAAAGGGAGGGGGGCATTGTGACGGGGGTGAAATATCTTGGAAATAATACCCCGAGAGAAGGAAATATGGACAACAGTTTATCAGCGCCCCCGCCCCCCATTGCCCGCATGTTTAAAACCCCTAAGTAATTTTAGATTGTGTCTTCAGTTAATATATCTCTCTCCCTTTCCCGCGGGCTGACAGGGAAGCGCCGTTGCTGCAAGATGTCTGCAGAGAGGGGTCTTTAAGAGTTTCCACATTGTTTAGCTACACAAATGTGTTTGTGGTTCCCGAGGTCCTCCCCCTCCCCCACCCGCCTCCGAATCTCATTTCACTTTATGACTCCAATTGTTTGAGGATGCCCGCGCCACATAAATCCTGCTTCGAGATTAATCTCTCTGCTCGCTCGCGCGGGGCGCAGTGATTTTATTTTACTTTTTTTTTTTTTTAAGTTCTTTAAAAGAGGGCGCCGGGCGGAGATTTATTAACAAGGAAAAATAGTTTATTTTTATAGTCGACCTCGGAAAAGTGGGGGTGGGAGTGGGCCGGGGAAGGGGAGTCGCTCAGATGGATAAACAATGAGGCTGAAGGGGCTGGGGTGTTAAAGACTATTGCAGCTAAGCGCGGGCTGGCGACTTGAACTTTTCTCCCGGCTACCCCGCAGCTCGGCTACCCCGCAGCTCGGCTGTGGATGCGTAAACACGGCTCTGCGAGGCCACGCCAATAACGTGGGTCCGCTGATGGACTGTGTGTGTGTGTGTGTGTGTGTGTGCGCGCGCGCGCGCGCGCACGCACCCGTGTGTGGATGAGACTCCCACACACTTCGGGAAACAAGCCTCTTCCAGAGACAAGGTCCCCGAGGGCGTTCCCTAAACCAGCCTCTGCCCCGGGGCTGCGATCTTCCCTTCTGTTCAAGTGAAGTGACTTTTAGCATGATCTACAGGGACGGCCGTCAAAGGTCTGCAGAGCACTGGATGATCTTCACGAAATTGTGAACGTTGGTGTATTTTTCTGGAGGAAATTCATAGTTTTCATCATCTCCTCTGTAGATATCTTGTCATCCAAAAGGTTAAAGGCCCCTAATTAAGGAAAGAGCGAAGCAGGGCCCCTTACCTCCCCATGTTGCCTGCAGCTGCCCGCTCCACGCAAGTTTTTGTCCTTCAAACCAACTTAGTGTGTGTCATTAAAAAGTAACAATGACCAGAAGCCAGCACCTTAACCTAGGGCGTTTTGGAGGTCGATTTGGGCCCCATTTTGGACTCATGATACTTGGGGATTCTTACCAGCATTAGATTAAGAGCCAAGGGGCCTGAGCTTGGCTTTCAGCCTCTAATTAGCTATCTTGACCTTGATGCAGTGGCAGCCCTTCCCTGGAGCCTCAGTTTCCCGTTAAGCACTTGGAAGGGACATTTTTGAGATGTCTAAGCACTGTGTGCTGTCTTTCACAGCCAACTGCCTTGAGAGCACATGTAGGAGAAGAACACCCAATCTGGAATGCTCCACCTTGCACCAAGGATAAGGCCCTGAGGTCCTGGTGGGGAAGAGGGATTCTTAACCTTTCAGGCAATGTAGACCTTTTGAGAAGCTGATAAAAAGATGGCCCTTCTCTGCACCAAGGAAGAAAAAACGCACTTCGGTAGTGATTTTGCATCTAATTTTCCGGAGTACCTGGACAGGTGAAGGTCCCCTGCTTAAAGCGAAGAGATGGAGGGCAAACCCTGAGCAGTGCCTTAGGAAGGGGCTCGCCCCCCCACCAAAGCTGACTAGTCCGAGCCCGCTCAGTGCTCCCCTGGCGAGCAGAGCAGAGGGAGAGGGTGATAGGAGTACGCCCCTCCTTTGATTCGCAGACCCCAGGCGCAGCCGGAGACGGCCCGGCACCGCGGCGTCTGTCTGTCTGCGCGTCTGCCCGCGGGTCCCCGTCTGTCCCG
Organism: Callorhinus ursinus; assembly: GCF_003265705.2. NCBI lineage: Eukaryota > Metazoa > Chordata > Mammalia > Carnivora > Otariidae > Callorhinus > Callorhinus ursinus. The sequence continues at coordinate 7,137,038 of NW_027397103.1, read as the reverse complement.
AGTGAACTGGAAGATCGCTGGGAGCGCGCTGGACCAGCGCGAGGGCGCGCTCTGGAGAGGCCTTCCCGGGGGCCCGGATCTGTCCGCGATCTCCCAGGACCCAGTCCCCGAGCAACTCGTTTGGGGTGCTGGAGTTAGAGGTCTTGGAGGCACACTTGGCTGGCGTCTGCCAAGTCTTTCTGCAGTTCCCGGATTCAGGCGCTCTTCCCCCCAGACGTCTTTCCCCGGGACTTGGGACACCTGCTCAGGGCAGAAGCAGGCCATGGTTCAACCTGCTTGATCCCACCTGGGTCCCCTCCCAGGGAAACGCACATCCCAGGCAGCTGGGCTGCTGGTTGACGCCCTCTAGACAGTGCCAGAATTTTCTAAGAATAGACCATCAAAAATCAGGCTCTTTCTATTTTTAAAACGATCTTTCAAACGATCACCTTACCAAACCCCAACAACCCACTTAGTCGTTATTAGCATTTGTCCTTGCAAGATGAGGTTGGGCCCAGAGAAGTTAAGCCACTGGCCCAAGAGTGCACAGTAAAAACCACAGAACCTGGAGTCAAACTCGGGGCTTCACACTCCAAATCCCTGTCATTTTTCTCATGCACCGCAATCAGCTTCTTACTACAGGCCCTTCCACCCCAACGCACAGGTTCCACCCCAATAAGCGTGCTAACCTCGTGGGGGAAGAGAGCGCACTCCGTTGCTGGCCGCAGCCCAGGAGCGCCTAGCCCCGCCGTGGGAAAGTGACAACGCGCATCAGAGGTCAGGCACACCTCCCAGGCGAACCTTACCGACAACTTGGGGTGCACACCTCCTCTCCTCTCCCTGCCCTCACCACATCCCCACCCTGCAGCCCCGGGCTGCCAGGCTGCACTGACCCCTGCCAACCCTTCCTTGCTTTTGCTCTCACCTCCACGCCCCTCCCCACCCCTCTGGTTCTCAGAAAATACCAGGCTTTTGCAGGCCCAGAGGGAACACTGCCTTGAGAGCGGGGGCGCGTCAGTCGCTCCCCACCCACCTGATGCCTTACCTGGTCGCCGGATGGACGCAGGCCTGCGCCGGCCGCCTAAGCGCGCACTTGCGCACACCCTGGCGCAAAGCGCTCCATCAAGCTTCCACTGGCCTCCGGCCGCGTTTCCGGTTGTAGCACCGGGCGCCCCCCGAGTGGGCCCGATAAGCTATCGGCCCCGCCGGGCCCAGGAGGGGCGGTCAGCGGCGAGCCAGGGCACCTCCGGCCGGCTCCCGGCTCTGGGGCCCGGCTGCCTGCCAGCAGGGCTCAGGACAGCAGCGAGATGCCTGCCGAGGTGTTTCTGGTTACAATCACCTCACACACAGGCCTGCATTCCGCCCCCGCCTCCCCCCCCCCATCCTTACCATTATGTCTGAAGTCACACCTTCTCCGGGCTGGGGAGTTTTGCCTGGGGTGGGGGCGATGAGTGCCTGAGTGCCGGGCCAGAGATGTCAATCCACAGAATCCAGCAGGTCCGTGAAAAGGAATATTTTGGTGGTCAGAAAATCAACATCGAGTAGACATATTGCCTGTTCCCATCCACCGGGAGTTTTCTACCAATTTATCCGGGGCTGCTGTGTGTTCCTGATTATTTTCTGGAAGGGCTGAGACATACCGTTTAATGGATTGTTTTGTTTTCTCTTTCGCAAAATGGAGGGCTTAAGAGATCCGAGGAGATTCTCAGGAGAAAACTAATCTTGGCCCTTACTTGGTCTGAAAATTCATCATCATCACCATATAACGGCTAGCATTTATCGAGTGCTTATGTGCTTTAATTCTTCAAAAAGTCTGTGAAGTGCGAACTGTTATTTTCCTCGTTTTGCAGATGAATAAGCAGAGGCTTGGAGAGGTGGTTGGGGTCCCAGAGTCACGCGGCTATAGGAAGATCAGCCTCACGTGGCCAGGCACACAGTAGGTGTGTCATAAAAGTGGGAAGTCTGAACCTTGGCAATGGAAGGAAAAGACATCCTCACTGGTCTGTGTTGGGGAGTCATCTGCCACCTAAATGGCAAGCGGTCAGACCCCAAAAGGCCCCATGCCATTTCTTCCCTGCCCTATGAAATGATTCAGGCCGGAAAAGAATTCAAACCGAATGGCCCTTGCCTGGCCCTGGGATTGCGGCTCAGGAGGCCAGCCTGACTCCCTCCGGCTGGGATACAGCCTGGTGCTTTCCCAGGCTTTGGTAGGAACTGCAACCAAACCACGCGGGCTTCCTGCTTAGCCGGGTGTCCCAGGGGTGAGAGCTTAGATCCCGGCCGCCCCTACTATACAGGCTGGGTCTTGTTTCTGCTTGGTCGGGCCTAGGGCCTGGGGCCCTGACCATGCCTCTGGGGTCACTCCAGGCTTTGTTGAACCTCCCCCATCTGGAGAACAGGGCCGCCCAGGATCCACAGAGCAATTAACCTCACCCACCCTCTGCCTACCAGTTTCCTTAAAATAAATGTGACAAACGTGAGCCTAATGATCTGCGGGGGAAGATCTATATGCTTCAGGACCATAACACATGGCTCCCTCCCTCCCTGGCGGAGCACGCAGCCCTACTTCAAAGAACAGCCAGTGGGCGATATCACAGAGGCTTCCTGGCTTGCAGGAAACAAACAAACAATCAACCAGGTTCTTTGGGGGCAGCCTAACAACCACAGACACCAGCACTGAGGATAATGATGATGGTGATGCTGATGGTGGACATTTATTGACAACAAGTGCCAGGTTCGGTGCTAAAAGAGTTTTGCACACTAACTCATCTTTAAAAAAAAAAAAAAGATTTTATTTATTTGAGAGCACGAGCAGGGAGGGGAGGGGCAGAGGGAGAGGGAGAGGGAGAAGCAGGCTCCCCACCGAGCAGGGAGCCCCACGCGGGGCTAGATCTCAGGACCGCGGGATCATGACCTGAGCCAAAGGCACACGCTTCACCCAGTGAGCCGCCCAGGCGCCCCCACAAACTCATCAGGTGCCCCACTAACTCATCTGTTCTTTGCAACAACTCTTACCAGGCCGTCAATACAATCGCCCCGTTTCACAGGCAAGGACTACTGAAGTCACATACCGGTACCCTCACAGCTAGTGGATACAGCAGGATTTGAACCCAATCCACCAGCTTTTTAAAAATATTAATTAATTAATCAAGGATTAAAAAAATAAACGCACATGATAAAAAACTCAAACAGGAGAAGAGGACAGTGAGCAAGGACTGCTGACCAGTCCTTCTCTGCTTTCCCCCCATTCCCAACCGCTGGTCCCCAAGTTTGCGGTTTGTGCATCTTTTTATATTCTGCCTCCTTTTAAATTGCAAATGCACCTCCCGCTCTAAACTGCTCCTCGTGTTGCATTTTTATTATTTGGCTAACTTGCTGATGCGTTTTTGAAGCACGGGCTTTCAATCACTAATCACCGTGCATAAAAGGAGAATGTGCCAAACAAACAAACCAAAAAGGGAATTGGTGGGGCGGGTTTCCTGGGGAATAGTGCGGGGTCAAGTTCTGCTCAGGGTCATTTCAGCTGCTTGGGGACAGAAATGGAGGGAGGGAGGGAGGGAGGGAGAAAATGGAGGGGCAGGAGTGAGGATCTGGAAGGCTCAGACAGCTCTTACATTCCAGTGGGAGATAGCAGATGTCCCAGGAACAAAACATGCTCATCCGCTCTTGGCACGGGGGTGTCACTGGACTTGCATTTCAGAGCAGGAGATCTTCAAAGCCTTAAATGGTCTCTCAGAGACCGGGCAGAGCCATAGCCACTCTGTGTTTTGGGTGGAGGGGCAGGCTTTCAGGGCGGAGGGCTGAGCACCGCCCGTCAGCCCCGCAGAACAGCAGGAGCTGGGGGATGAGGCTTGCCTATTTCGGTCTGGCTTCCCGTGTGACCTCCCCTGCCAGGGTGCAGACAAATTTAAGCCATCAGCCTGTTCATTCCATTCCTCCCCACCAACCCCAATATGGTCACCACCTACTTTTTATAAATTCCCCTTGTCTGTATTTGGACTCAAATCACTCGTGCAAAGTTATTCTCCCAAATGGTGTTTGTGTTTGCATTCATAGGGTTTATAAACACGGAGCGTCTTCTGGACAAACCCGAGAAGCTCCAGGTGCCCGCCTCCAGGCTGTCCTCCTGGGTAACACTTCAGTGAAGAGTTGCTGGACCCACAATATCTTGTCCCTTGTTTAGAACAGGAATGACCCATGCTTTTGCCTGCTTGTCACTGTGTCCTGCCCCACAGTTTCTAGCTCTCTAGCAAAGAAGAGTGATGTCCCCTTTCTCTTGGTCCTCTTCTGTTTCCTCTTCCCTCTCACTCCGAGTCTCTCTTTCTCTGCCGCTGTGTGATCCTTCCTCCCTTCCTGCATCCCTCCCTTCCTTCTTTCTCCCTTCCTGCCTTTCTGCCTCCACCTGCGTGCCATCCTCTCCTTCCTCTACAGCCATCCCCTTTCTCATTCCCTCTTTCCCTCTCTCCTCAGAGCTCCCTTTTTCAGGGAGGGAGAATTATAAGGAGAAATGCATGCCAAGTTTCTGGGACCTTCCAATGCAGGGGCTTTGGGGGAGCTGATCTTAACTGAAACAGTGGGTCTCTTTTACAATACTAGGGGGACTCTAAATCAAAACAGCCCACTGGAGGCTCTTGGGCAGCTTGCGGTTTATTTTCAAAGCGCATGCATGGCTCTTACACTTCTACAAAGTTTCCTAAAGCACTAAGCAGAAATGTGGACAACGATTTATCTGAAAGCATGTCCACAGCAGTGAAATGGGCGACAAGAAAAATAGTTAAGAGCTTAGACTTGCAACAGTAGGAGATTGGTAACATTATGTTTTATCTGCAGATGGAATACTATGTAGCCACTAAAAATCTGATTTTAAGCGAGAAAAATAGATTTAGGGTAGTATGTATCTTTATGATTCCATCTTCTTCACATGCGTGCATCTGCGTGTGCGAATTACATACACGTGAAGAAGATGGTGTGCATATGCTTTCGCCTACATGTGGTATCTAAACCCAAAACAAATGAACAAAACAAAACAAAACTCATAAATACAGAGGACAGTTCGGTGGCTCTCAGAGGGGTGCGGAGCACAGGGTGGGCAAAATGGGAGAAGGGGTCAAGAAGTACAAACTTCCACTTATAAAAAAAATGAAGTCATGGGGATGTCATGTACAGCGCGGTGACTCTGGTCAATAATACTCTCGCATATCGGAAAGTTGCGACAAGAGTAGATCTCGAACGTTCCTACTGTGGGAAAAAAAATTGTGTAACTCTGCATGGTGACAGTTGGTAACTGGACTTACCGTGGTAATCATTTAGTGGTGTACACAAATTTCAAATCATTAGGTTGTTCACCTGACATATAATATATGTCGATTATTCCTCAATTTTATTTATTTATTTTTAAAGATTTTATTTGTTTGTTTGAGAGAGAAAGAGCACAAGCAGAGTGAGATGCAGAGGGAGAGGGAGAAGCAGGCTCCCGGCTGAGCAGGGAGCCCCATGCGGGACTTGACCCCAGGACCGGATCTCAGGACTCGATCCCAGGAACCAATCCCAGGACCCTGGGATCACGACCCAAGTTGAAGGCAGACACTTAACCGACTGAGCCATCCAGGCACCCCGATTATACTTCAGTTCTAGAAAGGTGTTGTGTATACATCGAGATGTTAACAGTGAGGGGTAGGATTACAGAGTTTGGGAGGGTTTGTACTTTTTTATCGACCGCCTCCAGATGGCTGTCTTGAAGCTGCATGATGAAATTATGGTGGTTTATAATGCTGTCCTTTCTATGTGTATGTCTGAAATTTTCCATAATAAAATATTTTCAACATTGATAGTGATGCACAGTTCTTTCATAAGTGTGGCTAAGTGCAAAAGACATCGTTCAAGTTCATTTTTCCTTTGGGGTTCTTGTTTGAGGGCTCCTCCGGAGCTTTCTTTGCCCTGGCAACCAGGGTTCAGGATTCTGGGGGGTTCAGAGACCCAATTATACCCTGCCAACCTGAGCAGGGGGGCCATGGAGGGAGGAGGAGGGTGCTGTCTGCTCGGATTTGCCACTTCCGATAATGAGCTGGCCAGGACGACCCAGCAAGGACTGGAAGAGGGGCAAAGTCTGGCGAAGTCAATTAGGTGGGCTTGCAATAAGTGGTTATTCTGAGAGGCCAGGAGGTAACCTAGAGAGGCTCGTCGCAAGGAGAGTGCGGAGGGCCTTTTAGGCCTGGAGGACATTTGGTTGCTATTATGAATTAACAAACCCAGTGAAGCTGAAACAGGAAAATGGCAAAGTCGGACATCTCAGTGGGCTGGAGAGAGGTCCAATGACCCTGGGGCTAAGTAATTCCAAATGGTCTTTGAAACCTCTGACAGTGGGGCCACTGAGACCAACCCGCAATGGGGGGGGGGCAGAGGTCCCATTACAGAGGGGGCTGAGGTTCTAGGCACTGAGTGAGCCATTTTCAAGAGGGTTAATTATTGCCCTCTCTGGCTGAGATCCTTAAAGGAACCACCAGAAGTAGATGTTCATACCCACCAGCAGCAGACACCTGCATGCTGGCATTTGAGAGAAGGGTAAGGGGGAAATTTTCACAGCTAGAAACAGAGCCACCCGTTGGCTCAGCAACCAGAATGACAGCCTGTCAGCCCCGTCGGTTCTGTGGGGCTCATTCCGCTGCAGTGCCTGGAATGCAGCATGCACCACTGATGACTTGATGTAGGCAGGCATATATTGATCAGTGGGTTCATGACTGTTCTTTGGCTTTGTGCACGTGGCCCCGCCTTTATGGCAACATTGCCCAAGTGCGTGTCCAGGATCACCTGCTTCCCTATCCCCTGATGGCTGCGTCACAAATGGTGATTCCTGGGTCCCACCCCAAGCTTACGAATCAGAATCTCTGATCTGCGGCATCTGCAATTTTAACACTCACCCCAGGTAATTCTTATGCTCCCCAATATTAGACACCTCTGGAGGCGTCACTATTGCTCACTTCTAGAAGATCCTGAGGTACACCGAAGGAAACAAGTTATACAAAGTCAATATTATTCCCACCATTTATTTTGTGTTTATTACAGGTAAATATCCTAGGTAAATATTACACTTACCATTTATTTCAGATTTATTACGTGTCAGACACCCTGTGGAGAAGCGTGGGTGTATTATCTCATTTCTTCCTCAAATAATCCTTTCAAGGAGGTAATAGACCCATTTTACGCAGGGGGGTGGGCAGGAGATTGTTGCAGGAAGGGAATAGGGAGGTGAAGTGACTTGCCCAGAGGTATGCACGTTTTCATCAACAATGATGACCATAGCAATAATAGCAAAAACAGGTATCATTGGTTGAGGGCCTCCAGGGAGCCAAGCACTGTGCTAAGCATAGATTGTTAACGTTTTTTCATTTATTCCATATAAATTGGTTGGACATGGATTATGTAATTTTGTTCTCAGAACCGGAAAAGGTAAGCATCATTATTATCCCCACTTTATAGATGAGGCCTAGAGTGATTTGTGTCCCACGGCCACAGAGCAGAGAAGCAGTGACAGCAGGATCGGACCCCACCTCCTCACTCCCACAACCTCCAGTATGTGACGTTGGCTTCCGGCCACCTCCCAGCCATAGCCCAGAACTATTCTCCTAGGTAGCTAGACAGTTGTAAACCTTAAGCAGGCTTTTAGTCTAGTAGGATATGGAAACAGGCTCCAAGGTTTCCTGAGGCAGAGATGATGTAGAACAAAGATTAGGTATTCTGGATGCTCACCTTGAATTTTTGTGTGGTCATCTCTTCCTCGGTTAATCCACCTGTTAAATGGGTCCCCGCGAGTGGTCCAGCAAGAATTCAATAACTCAGTCAAGGAACCATTAAGAGAAAGGACACTGGGCAAGAGTGAAAAAACCAGGTCCTGATTTCAGAGCTGATCCCAACTCATGTGCCCTGGCAAGGCGGCCCCCCCCCGCCCCCCGGGGCCTCAGTTTCCATGATTGTTCTACATCACTCTGAGACCCTGTGATCCTGAATGCTACCCATCCTGAACTTCCAGTTCAGGCTGTCTCTGAGCCCCTTCCGCTAGTTCAGAGGCTTAGTTCTTGGAGAAAAGTAATAATAATAAAAATAATAAATTAATAACAATAAATTAATAAACTCTAGGATGCTGGCCATAAAAATGTCCCAAAGTGCAAGTGGACTTGGGGCATTCTCCCAGTCATTAAAAAGGGAAAATCAGCCTCCCTAAAAAAAAAAACAAATTCTCCTCTCACTGTAAGTGCGGGTTATCAATCGGAATTCTGATGACTTTGGGGCTGACAATTTTAACAAGCACTTAAGTCTCACCCTGCGCCTTTTATCTGAGCACTACGCAAACATTGTTAAACACACAGGCCGAGGCCAGGGACAATGGGACCATCTTCGAGGGGAGAAGCCCCAGAAAACTGAAGTGTCCATAGGCCACTCCCTCCCACTCTTCCCTCAGCAGAGCTAACCAATGGCCTGGCTCGGCTTAGAATTAATAAGTCTGGACTCTTGCACTTTTGACCTGGCTGTTAGATAACAATTCCTTTAGCTAGGCCATGGGTTATTAGGCACGAAGAGTTCAATTTGATAAATAGACGACGTTTTATTTATCTAAATTTCTGGAGGAGTGGTGTTTATTTTTAAAGCGAGGAATGTAATTTATAAATAATTTATTTGCATGGTATGAGTTAAAACATGGAATCCTTACTGGAGAAGAAATAAGCTAGAAAGCAGCTCTTCTACTTTATTGATTTAAAAATAAACAAACAAAACCTCGGAGGTTTTATACCTGGGATTTTCTTCTCCCTCTCCTTAATGCCTGCTGGGGTGGCATTCTGACTCAGTGTTCTGTTTCAAAGGGAAGCGCATGAATGAAAAGGGCTTTCTTACTTGCCACAAAGCAGTTTTAATTCTGCAATGATTTTTAATTCTGTAAAGGTGGAAGCAGGCTAACCTGAATTGAAGATGGGTTAAATGAACAGTGATACACATACAAAATGGAATAGGCCTGATATCCTTGACACTGTAGAGCATCGTTCATTCACTCACATTCCCTCTCTCTCTCCCTCCCTCTCTCCCTTTCTCTCTCACACACAAGTATCACCAACGGAAAACAAGCAGGTTACAAAATAGCTTGCTTGTATTTTTCTTCAAAATATCCAAAGGTTCTAGCAAAATAACAAGTGCACGTGAACTCTGACCCAGCAATTTCACATTCAGATACACTTGCAAATTTATACAAGAATGTATCTACAAGGGTAGTCGCTGCAGCATTGTTTAGAATAACAAACTTGGAGCATTTTATTTTATTTAAAAATTTTTTAAATTTATTTGAGAGAGAGAGCGCGATCACAAGCGGGGGTGGGGGGTAGAGGGAAAAACAGACTCCCCACCAAGCAGGGAACCCGATGCGGGACTCAATCCCAGGCCCCTGGGATCATGACCTGAGCTGAAGGCAGACGCTTAACCAACTGAGCCACCCAGGCACCCAACTTGGAGGCATTTTAAATAACCAACTATAGGGACCTGTTTAGATAATCCCTATGACAGAATACTATACAGCCGTTAAAAGGAGGAAAAGGGGAACCATATGACATATGTTGCTAAAGAAAAAGCAAAGACTCATAACAGTGGGTCTAGTATGTGTGAATGTGTGTAAAATAGGAGAAAAATGTCCAAGGAAGTGATGACAACGTTGCTCTGGGCTGGGGAATGGAGCTGCCGGTGACAAAGGTTGAGTTTTCACTCTCTGTGCTTTTGTCCCTATGGAAATGGGAATGATGTGAATGTTTCCCATTGAAAATGTAGGGCACCTGGGTGGCTCAGTAGGTTAGTGTCCGACTCTTCATTTCGGCTCAGGTCACGATCTCAGGGTTGTGAGATCAAGCCCCACACTGGGCTCCATGCTAGGCATGGAGCCTGCTTGAGATTCTCTCCTTCTGACTCCCCACCCCCTGCTCACACACATGCTCTCTCTCTCTTTTAAAAAAAATTTGAAAATATATATAGTCAAAGAATACCTGTAAATTTGCATAGAACAATGTTTAAAAAGACATGCAGGGTTGGCTATCTCTGAGTACCTTGGTCTGCTGATGGTTTTACATTTTTTCTCCTTTGCTTGTTCATATTTTCTGATGTTTCTGAAATGCACATCGAAAGAGGTCTTTTGTAGATATTAAAAAAAAAGAAAGGAAGGGAGAAAATGATTTTCCCTTCTTCACTCTCAATGGAACGGATTCCTTTATATGTGTATTAAATACCTCTGAAGTTGTCACTGTAAAATGAATGGGAGTGGGCAGGGGGAGACAGGGGAAAAGCCTAATAAAAAGAGGTTTATGGGTATTTGGGTGGGGTGAAAAGGACTTCCAGATGCATGAAAGCCAAGGTTTGAGAAGAGAGAGTGGGGGCCCTGCACCACGTTGGAGTGAGATGCACTTCTGAAGGTTATGGTTGCCCTGGGCCTCCTTACCAAGGGACCCCAAATGTCCAGCACTCACGACGATTGCCCAGTGAGAAAAGAGAGACGGGGGAGAAGCAGTCAGGATCCCTTTCAAGGACGAAGAAGCTCAGATGTTGAATGAGGCCTCTCAAAGGTCAACCACAACCGGGGAGAAGAGATTCTGAGTTTCCCTTCATGGTGAGAACGCCTTCCTTTGCAGTGATAATGAGGACACGAGAACATCTAATTGCATTCAAATGCTTACTCCATGCCAGACCCTGGGCAAAACACTCTCTGCACATTATCTTGTTTAACCTCACAGGTTGTTATGAGGATCAAACAAGATAACACCCCTTGGGCAGTAGACAACCCTTGGAACTGACCATGGCTACATTCTCTATACTGTCTTATCATTAGGTTAGGTCTAAGAGGTAACTGTGGTCGTCTGTTTACAGAGGCACTGTATGTGTTCCCATTTTCATTTTCAGCATGCTGGTTGAACTTCCAACTGCCAGCACCTGAAATTCTTGGCTGAAGAATTTCTCTTGCCACTGGAGCCTGCTCTGCTTGCTCAGAGCAAACTGGAATTGCCAAGCAATTAATGCCCCACCTCCACTCCTAGGGCAGCCCTCCATCAATGACCTATGGAACACAGTGTACAATCCTGTAGCTTTGTTGCCCCCAGGGTGGGTTACTCTGTGGAGTACTGTCTACACTGATTCCCACAACTCCCCGGTGGGATTAAGCTCCCGAGCCCATAGGAGTAATCCAGTACTGACTTCCTCTTTCTCCACCACGTTCTGCTCACCTCTCCGCAGTTTTTCCTACGATCACCTCCCAAATCAACTCCTTACACTTGAAGTCTTGTCTCAGGCTCTGTGTCTGGGGACCCAGCCCTGGACATCTACTGCAACCCCCTCCCCTGCCCTTTAAAAAACAAATCTGCTTCCCTCTTGTGCTTCCTCTTTCCACAGTTAGAGCGTTTGATGGGTTTCAAATCTCATTCGCATCTCTTATCTCAATTGAACTCCCCCCTCCCTGTTCCGTGAGACAGATAGGCAGGCATTACCACCACCCCGTCCTCTTACAGATAAGGAAATTGAGAATGAGCGGGGTGGTGTCATTTCCCCAAGAACACACACAGTGAGCAGTGAGAAAGGGGCAGAGCCCAGCTCCTGCACTATTGATTCCACCCCCTCCCACCCTCAGGCCATGAGACTATCTGCTTTCTCTTGTAAGAGTAGTGTCCACTTCTATATCATTGCGTATTTTTTTCTGGGTAATAGCTCATTCAAACTTCTCAACGACTCTATATTTTATTGTCATTATCGTTATCATTTATAGGTGAAGAATCCGAGGCTGATAGAACCACTTGTCTAAGATCCCCTGGTCCGGTTCTCATTCTGTGACCCCAGGCTACCTCCCTGCTCCTCTCACTTGCCTGCCATATGGTTCACGTGGAGGCAACTGACACAGGAGAGCTCCAGAGGCTTCCAGAAGCTAACTAAATTATTAAATAGTCCTTGACAGTAAGCTGGTCCATGCCACTTAGAGGACAAATTGCACTTTAGCAAAACATCTTGGAGAACCTTGCTCCAACCTTCCTGTGCTTTATGGAGGGGGATTGGCAACAGTCCAGAACTGGGCTAAACCTTCTTGATTCTCTGGTTTGTCTTGGGGGAGATAAGATGGTGTTTGGACCTTGGGGGAAGGGATTGTTGTGAGAACCAACCACAGTGAATTCACAACAATGTGGGGTCAGCAAGGGTCAGCCTGCCCTGGTGACTTCCCCTACTACAATGATGTTGACCCCTCATTGTGGTACATCCCTGAATGTGACGATCAACCCTACCAAACACATTGCCCTTGCTGGTGATTGGTTGAAGAGTGGATCTGTCCCACAATTCTGGCCAATGACATAAAAGCACAAGTTTTCTGGGAGAAAGGGGGCTAGTTTCCACCAATAAATCAGACCGCCCAGGGTTGCCCTTGTGTTGTTTCCTCCCCTTGAATCTGGGCTGGCCCTGGGACTTAATTTTGACTCCGAGGCTACTGTAACAGTGATGCTGTGTGATTTCGAGGGCTAGGTCGTAAGCAGCCTGGTAGCTCCCAATGACGTCTCTTGTTCTGGGGAAGGCCGGCTGCTGCGTGAACTATGATTTCCCTGAGACCACTCACCATGCCGTGGAGAGAGAGAGCTGCCTCGCCCTCCTCCGGCTCTTCCCCCATCCCAGCTGAAGTACTGGACAAGCAGCCATCTTGGACACTGAGGGCAGGTGACATTCAATGACTGCAGCCCCAACTGTCATCTGCCTGCAATCTCATGAGAGACCCCAAGTGAGTACTGCCCCATTGAACCCAGTCAACTCAAGGAACCATGAAAGAGAAACTTCTCAAAAAGTTCCCTTGCTTCTAAGAAAGAGAGATAGAGAAAGATGTCCTCCCATCCCCTGACACCTTTTGAATTCTGGACACATCAGGTCTAAATGACTAGGGGACTTGGGGACGCAAAAGATCTTGTTGCTGAAGGCAAGGTCCACACACCAAGGCTGGCCGAGCAAAGAGAAGGAAAGAATCTGAGTCCCTGATGCCTTTGGAGCACTGCTAAACCCACCCTACCTTGGACTGCTCGTTGGGTGAAATAATGCCCTCGCTGTGGCCACCTGTTTGGGCTTTGTGACTTGTGCTGAAAGCTCCCTCATCCATCCCTAGAGTAGGGAAGCTGATCTGGGCTAGCAGGCAGTAGAATTCAGGGGTTAGGCGAAGTCAACACGGGCTTGACATGGGCTCTGCTACGTCCAAGCTGCATGGCCTTGGCAAGCCACTCCACTTCCTTCTGAGCTTCAGCTTATTCATCTGTAGAGTGGAGAGACTAGTTCTATCCACCTTGTAGGATTGCCACGAGGTATCAATGAGGGAGTGTATGAGAATGAATCGTGCTGGGTGCCTGTCCCATTATGGGCACATGGGTTCGGGAAGCTACGACTGTCACTGAGGCACCATTCAGACAGGTTCTTCCATCCTCTGGACCTCAATCCAACACCTCTTCAGGAAAGGGAGCGGCTTGGGAACTGCCCCGGAGATGACCGGACGAGAAGGTTCACTGGAACACGATGTATTCCCCTCATTGTCCCGGGCCTCCCAGGACTCTAGGGTGCACCATGGCACATCAGGACCCCAGATGCCTCCCCTCTACACACCTGGCTCTTCATCAGCTCAGGGCCACCCCTCCCTTTGAAGTTGGTCTGTCGCAACATCTGCTCCCAACTGGTTTGAAATGGAAGTTTCAAACCAAACCAAGGCTTCCTCTTCTTCTCTAGATTCTATTTATCTTCCCTCAACAAACAGAGGAGAAGCGAGGCTTGAAGTGCTTACCAGGCTTCATTTAGTCGAACGGGTAGCAGCTTTCCTGTGTACACAATGTCCTAGGCTGGTTTAATGAAGTGGAAATGGCATCCACACAGAGGTGGAAATATCTGGGGGAAAGCCCCCAGTCTCTGGCTGCTTTATCAGGGGAATGGAAAAATGGCTCATCATTTGAGAGTGTCTTGGGGGTGTTTCACATCTGAATGCAGGTACCCTAGATGCAACCAGCTTTTAGCATTCAAACATTGGAGGTGGAAGAGAGAAGGACCAGGACTGAATATCACACTTGGCACGTGGCAATTCTAGTGTATCTTTTTATGGCCAGAGTCTGGGTTCATTGATGTCCCTGCTGTATCTCTTGTTAAATAGTTTGAAAATCGCCTGTGGGAACAGTTCTTTTAAAAGTCATAAGAAGTTTTCTCTTTGGAAATGGCAATTTTGCTTCAGCTTTGGGCTTTGGGAGAAATCACCAAAATGGGTGAGAAAATACATAGTGTTGAGTGTGGTTGAGTTGGAGCTGCACTTTGGAGGTCGCCGATCTCTGTGCCAATAGAGATGTGGTCATTTTACAAAGGAAATTGGTCTGTCTGAGCTGTTGCATTGTTCTGTAGGGAGGCATGATTTTGAGGAGAGAGCTATGTGTTTGAGAGTTGCTTGCAAAGATTGGGGATGGGGGTGGAATGATGGAAGGGGCTACCACAGGAAAGTGGGTTACTCTGGGATCAAGCAGCATTGTTTGTGGGCCCAGGTAACAAAATATGGCATAGCGTTGTGGAGAGGACCACCCTCCCCACCTCTGCTCATCCACTGCATGGCTTTGGAGAAGAGGAGAGAAGATTATGTTGGCGGTGGCCACCTTTCCAAGAGTCCCTTTCACCGTAGCAATGGTGGAGACATCGCAGGGCAGAAGACAGTAACCAAAGGAGGATTGTTGTGCAAGTTGTTGTCTATAGTAGATAAATTGGTTTGTGAGCACACTTGGAATGTAGTGCCCTCAGGAATACTTGGTGACTTTTGTATCAGTCAAGGACTTAGGCAGTTTCAAGTGACAGAAATTGAGCTCCAGTTGGCTTAGCCAAAAAGGAATGCATTAGTTCACAAAACCGGCAAGTCCAGGAATAGGAATGGCTTCAGGCATGGCTTGACCCAGGGGCGCAAATGATATTGTCAGTTTCTCACTTTCCTTGTCTCCTAAAACATTACAAGTAAGTGACAGGGGTTCAGGCAGTGCTGATCTGTGGATAAAATCATCAAATGAAAGGCTGACAAAGAAACTGGAAATGGAGGGCTCAGGCTATTATCATGTGAATTCCCTGATCCATCTTAGCATTCAACCAAAAGTTGGACAACCAGACATTGTGAGGCCCCTATGAAGGATTCTTATGAAGAGGTTGAATCTGAGTCTACTTAAGCCTTATTTTAGTTTGGGTTCCCCCCAAAGCTGCCCTAAGATGAGAATTCAAGTACATGCAATGTACTTTGGAGGTGTCCCCAGGAAGTGCTGGTAGTGGAGTAAGAAGGTGAAATAGGGAAGGAAAGGCAGCCAGTAAGGTTGAGTTATCAGGCAAGTTACCACAGTGGGCAGTTAGAGCTTACTCCAGCTCAGGAACTCTGGAAGCCTGTGTAATCCATGCCCCTCAGAGTCATCCCACCAAAGGGATGGCACAGCTGGAGTATTTACAGAGCAGTTCCTGTAAGTCATTGGTGACAGGCTGTTCCTGAGGGTGGGGGCCTTGAACCTCCAGCACTTCTGGCCCGTGGATCCTGGTAGCTGAGAGCCTCCAGGCACAGAAATGCCAGCATTGCCAGCTCATACTAAAGTGATATCGGCAAGAGAACAGGCATGGGGCCCAGGCAATGTCCAGTACAAGTCTCTAGAGCTCACTGATATTGACTAGAAACACAAGGGATTGGAGAACAAGTAAAATAACACCACAGGGGTATTACATAATGATAAAGGGGTCAATTCTCCAAAAAGATATAACAATCCTCAATGGGTATGCACTTAACAACAGAGACTCAAAATATGTAAGGCAAATAATGACAACTGTAAGGAGAAATAGACAAATCCACTATTCCAGTTGGAGTATTCAGTACCCCTTGATCAGATCCAGTAGGCAGAAAATCTTTAAGGACATAGCTGAACTCAAGAACACCAACCAACTGGACATAATTGACATCTATAGACTACTTTATCCAACAACAGTGAAATACACATTCTTCTCAAGATCACAAGGAGCGTTCACCAAGACAGACCACCTTCTGGGCCATAAAACACACCATAGCATATATGGAAGAATAGAGGCCATACGGTCTATGCTCTTATACCACAATGGAATCAATAATAGAAAGATAGCTAGAAAAATCCCCAAATACTTGGAGATTAAACAAGACATTCTAAATAACACATTAATAGATTAATAGAGTAATCTAAGAATCTATTAAACAACACTACTAAATAATACATGAGTCAAAGAAGTCTCAAGAGGAATTAAGAACTATTTCAACTAAATGAAAATTAAAACACAACTTATCAAAATGTGTGGGATGCAGCGAAAGAAGGGCTCAGAGGGAAATTTATAGCATTGAATGTGTATCTTAAAACAGAAGAAATACCTAATATCAATAATCCAAGCTTCCACCTTAGGAAACTAGAAAAAGAAGAAGAAAATAGATCCAAAGTCATCGGAACAAAAGAAATAATAAAACTTAAAGCCATAATCAATGAAATGCAAACCAGGAAATCAACAGAAAAAATAAATGAAACTAAATGACACGGGAGAAAAGGAGCCAAATAAAGATTATGGGACCTTGTCTATGACTTACTACTGCAACAAGTCAATGGCATGAAAAGGGTGGGGGATAGTCTAGATGAAAATGTATCTAAGGAGTATATCAACCGAGTGTAATATGTGCACTTTGTTTGGACCCTAATCCAACAAAACAACAAAACAACTGTAAAAGACTTTTTAAAGATTTTATTTATTTATTTGACAGAGAGAGACACAGCGAGAGAGGGAGCACAAGCAGGGGGTGTGGGAGAGGGAGAAGCAGGCTTCCTGCGGAGCAGGGAGCCCGATGTGGGGCTCGATCCCAGCACCCTGGGATCATGACCTGAGCTGAAGGCAGACGCTTAACGACTGAGCCACCCAGGCGCCCCTGTAAGAGACTTTTTAAAGATAATCAGGAAGATGTGGTTCTAAACTTTGTATTAGATGATAGTAAAGAATTTTTGCTAAATTGTTAATGTGCGAGCTCCTTGGCTGGCTCAGTCAGTGCAGCATGCGAATCTTGGTCTCAGGGTTGTGAGTATGAGCCCCACACTGGGTGTGGAGATTACTTAAAAAAATATAATCTTAAAAAAATTTGTTAATGTGATAATAGCATCAAATTTCTGTAAGAAAAATGTCCATGTTATTTAGAGATGCCCACGGAAGTATGTAAGGATGAAATAACACAATGGCTGGGATTTCTTTTAAAATTCTTCAGCAACAATTTTAAATAAAAACAGGGTCTGGCCCTGCCCTTACTACTCTCCTTCATCCTGGACCTGTGAGATCTTGTTCTTATTTGCAATTTAAATAAAATAGAAAGTCATAGATTATTTTCCATTAAATTTAAACTACTATTTGTCTTGATTACTGAGTTTTGTTGGTGCCCCCCACGGTTCCCCCACTCCAAATCTGTGGGAGTGAGTATTAGTCCTTGCACTACATCTAAATCCAGTTGCCTTATTGTTTGCCTTGGGGTTGCCCTGTTTTGGGATAACCAGTGCTGGTCACGGTTTTCCAGGTAATAACCCACTGAAGGCTTCACCACTATCCACTCTCACCGCACCAACATATTTAACACCCTCTTCCACCCTTCAAGGAGCCACCATGGAAGACACTGTCCAAATTTACGAGATGGTGGCTTGTGGTTAATTAGGAGTCTCACCAATGGGGAACACACTATTTAGCATCCTGGCCTTGATTGACAGGTCCACACTTAGAGCTGCCTTGAGTTTCCTTAGTGTGTTTAAAGCAGCTTTAACATATCCATAGCCATTCCAGATGCTTGTCTCCACTGTTTACTCTTTGAGTTCCTTCTTCACCTCCTTCCAACCGGATAGAAGCTGCCTTCCTCTGTTACCACCGCCAACCCCAGGCAGGTACCTTGGGGAGTCCCTGGGATTGTTTCTCTGGTCAGTTTCCAGCAGGAAAGAGGCAAGATTTGCATCTTTTTCTGACCGTGCATACACCGACAGTCCCTACCTCATCAGTGCAAGAGTCCTTGTGTGACACGAAGTGTTTGATTCCACGGGTTCCTAAAACCCTCTTGGGAAAGAATAAGATGTCCTACTTGGAAGAGCCCGAAAGAATAACTGAACCCCGTGTTTCTCAACTCTTTTTATGAGGTGCATGATTAAAGCTCTGGGAGTCAGGAGGATCTGGGTTCAAATTCTGACTCTGCCGCTGTGGGTCTTTAGAGAAGTGACTCAACCTCTCTGAGCCTCTGTCTCATCTGTCAAATAGGGATAAAAATGATATGGCCCTCATCGTGTTTTTGAGACAGTGAGATAATGTCTGTGAACACTTAGCATAATTCTTGGAACAAAGTAAGTGCTTAATATATGCTGGTTGCAATAATTATTTGGGTGGTCGTTGTATCTATTTGAGGATCTATAAAAAGCAACGAAGACCCATCAGAAAAATGTACATTCTTTTACACTGAAACGAATTAAATGTGTTAAAATTAAGACGAGGGTATTTTCCATTATTACTGTAAGCATATTTTAATTTATGAAAAAGAAAAAATAATACAAACACTATATGAGTCTACAGCAAAACAATTTATTCTTTTTTTTTAAAAGATTTTATTTATCCATTTGAGTCACAGAGATACAGAGAGAGAGAGAAAGCATGAGCAGGGAGAGAGGCAGAGGGAGAGGGAGAAGCAGGCTCCCTGCTGAGCCAGGAGCCGGATGTGGGGCTCGATGCTAGGAGCCTGGGATCATGACCTGAGCCGAAGGCAGACGCTTAACCATCTGAGCCACCCAGGCGCCCCTACAGCAAAATAATTGAACAGACAGTGTGGACAAGAAGGGGAAAGCATTCGTTCCCCAGCTCACACCAGCAAGGCAGTTCCATCTCCGGCATTTTCTCCAGGAAGGTGGACAGGATTACACCCACAGCTCACAATCCTGCAAAGCCAAGAGTAGCCACAGGAGATGCATTTTGTTATTCTATTTCATTCACTTACCAAACGACGATACATTCTTTCTCACATTGCTACACAGACTTCATGAGTATCATTTTTAAAAGTCACGGTTTTGTTCTGATTCTGGAATTGATACAGGCACCATATCTGAATACAGTGAAAAATAAAGTCTCTTGTCCTCTCACCTGACCCTGAAGATAAGCACTGATAGATCAGTGTACGTCCTTCCAGAATTTGCTCAGTGCAGATACTACATGTGTAAAGACACATACCGAACTTGGGTGGGGGGTGCATCTGCAGAGGGGTGGTCTGTCCCATGGCCAGCAGTAAGGACGTTCCACATCCCACATACCAGAGTTCGCATCCTGGCTCCAACAAGTCCTTGAGTGACCTTGGACAGTCCTTTTAATGTCTTCAAGCCTCATTTCCCCATCCGTAAACAGAACACACGATAAAACGTTAGCCTGGAGAATTGTTGCCAATATTACATGAGTTGAGGCTTGCAAAGCCCTTAGCAAACTACTTCCCCACCTCAGTACTACTGGTTTGGGCTGAATAATTTTTTGCTGCGGGGGGTTGTCCTGTGCCTTGTAGGATGCTTAGCGGCCTCTCTGGTCTCCACCCGTTAGACACCGGTAGTGTCCCCCCATCCCCACCAGCTGTGACAATCAAAAGTCTCCAGAACACAACCACATCCTCTCCCAGAGGATGTCCAATGAACTTGCCTTAACGCTATCATCATTTTAACACGGTAGCACATTTACTGAACGTAAAGCATTCAATTGCTCAATTCATACAAAAATACACCCCTACTGGTATTTTAACTGTCCATGAAGGAGTCCAACTTCTTTGTCTATTCAGAGGCTTTTCAGACCAAATACTCCGTTTAACCTCAGATGCAAACTCCCCCAACCCATAAGAACTTTTCATGTGTGTAATAGTAAAATATTAGTGAAATACTACCTAATGAATTTGGCCATTTTTATTGGCTCTGTGCCTCCTGAATCTCCCCTCTCTCCCCCCCTTCCCCCACACAGGTGAGAGACAACACTGAGTCTACAACGAACAAGCTGCTTTTCCCCTGTCCCGACCTAATTTCTCGACCCTCGTTTGCACTGAGGTGTTTTTCCATGGAGCCCCAGGAAGATGGGATTATGTGTGTGCATGTGTTCATTCACGGGCTAGTTGGGATCGAAAGCCCCGGGGACAAACTTGGAAAATGACCGAATTAATCACTTATGATCTGCGTTCCGTGCACATTATCATAATATTGATATAATACACACACTGTTCTTTGCTTATTTCTCTATTGAGTGAGGCTGTGCAGCAATTTCGAGGAAATCTGAGACGCATGCACCTGGCCAAATGCTCTCTCTCTTTCTCTGTAAATAACCCAAGGTCTCCTGGTCTACGAGGATTGGCCAAAAATGAGTTACAGTTGCCAGAACATTTTTAAGTAGGGAAATAAATTAGAGTGGTAATAATCATAACAATTATATAATAAATGTTAAAAATGGTAAGTTCCCCAGCATCCTTCATAAGGTTATTTTGGTGGGGGGTGTGGGGGTGGAAATTCCATCGTCTGCATCTGGTGACATCATCAGGCTGGAGAGGACAGGCTTCTAAATTCCAAATGTCACCGAGGTGCCGAATGAGGTGGCACTCGACTTTCTCAGCTGAGGTTGCTGGCCTTGGATTATTAAAGTCCTCGTTTGCAAAATAAATTTAGAAGTTCAGGGAAGTTTCTGGATTGACCATCGCTCTCTTCCACCTTCCCTCTTTCTTCCCTCCTCTCTCTCTCTCATTTTCTCTCTCCATAAGGAGCCCAAGGCAACTACAGACGCACAAAACATCCCGGTGCCCCCAGCCCCAGTAATTCCTCCACCTCTAGCTGCAGATGGAAGAGAGAGTTAAGGGAAAAAAAAAAATGGGATGACAGCATGTCCCCAAACAAGAGACCCTTCCAGTGACTTAGAAAGCATGTTCAAATGCCCCACAGGCGCAAACCTGTGGGCAGGGGGCTGTAGGGTTTGGTCTGAGATCCATCCATCCATGCAATACACAGATGAAAGCAAAGGATCTGGGCATGTTTCCGAGTAACGCCAGGCAACATTTCATGCGGGACATTGTGTTGAGCACCTCACTTGCGTTATCCCGCTTTCCCTGTTGTAGGGACTTAGGTTAGGTCCAACCCTGTTCTGGGTTACTCCAGAGTCCATTCTCTTAGCCACGATGCTATATGGCCGAGATAAGCTGTGTCTTTGCAGGATGAAAAGATTTTCAAATCCGGAAGGCAGGCCTGCAAATCTGACACAGTGATGATGCATGCTGTGAGCAAATCCCAGCACAAGTAGAATAGGCTTGGCATGACATTTAACCCAAACAAGCACCGAAGTGAGTTTTCTCCGGGACAATTCAGATCTCTTGTGGTGGTTAGTGCTGCATCTAGTATCAGGCTTGTAGACCCAACGTAGAGTTTACCCTTTGACCAGGCCTCTATTCCTTTCGAGGATATGACCAATAGACCATCACAGGAACAAATTCCCCCCATCTTGTTGCATCACTTGTTTACCAATCTCCCTCATGCAGTAGTTGGAAGCCCAGACTAGAGTTGGTCCTAGGTTTGAAAGTTAACTTCCTCTCTAATCATCTGTGTGGCCCGGAGCCAGGGACTCCACCTCTCTGAGCCTCGATGTGCCCACTTGTGAATGGGGGTGATGAGCATAGCCAGGGCCACTCTAGTTCATACTATGCCTTTACAAAATTAGAAAAAGGCACACCTTCCTCAAGTCACCTTACTTCCTTGTTGGAAATTTGTCATAATATACTGATTTCATTAAAACCAGACACTTTACTGCCATCTGCTGGAAAGCCATTGTAATGAATACAAACGCCTAAAGGCTGGGCTGGAAGTGGCACCCCGTTTGTGCAGTGCATGACCTGCACAGCTGTACGTAGTTACCTGATAATTCTTCCCTATATGGTTGGGAAGAGAAAATTTGATGCACCTTTCAAGTGTTTTCTTAGCACTTTGATGGACATGGCTCACAGATCTCAGCAAATGTTGCCTGCTCTGTTGAGTTCTGACTCAAACAGGTTGGATGACAATGTCTCTTCTGGCCATGTACTAGTCATTGAGGAATCTCATAGAGCATCTGGTTTGGGGGGCGCCTGGGTGGCTCAGATGGTTAAGCGTCTGCCTTCGGCTCAGGTCATGATCCCGGGGTCCTGGGATCGAGTCCCGCATCGGGCTCCTTGTCAAGCAGGGAGTCTGCTTCTCCCTCTCCCTCTGCCTTTCCCCCTGCTTCTTCTCTCTCTGTCTCTCCCGCAAGTGAATAAATAAAAATCTTTAAAAAAAAAAAAAAAAAGAGCATCTGGTTTGGGGAATAGTGTCTCTCAGTCAATCTCAACCCATCTGTCAGTACTTATTCCCCTGGCCCACCATGCTTCAGGGCAACCCAGACTGTCCTGGACAGCAACTTTCAGCTCCCGAACATGCCTCCTCTCTTGCCTCTTGTCCAGAAAAATGGGACGAGACAACTTTCCGAAAACTCCGGCATTTCTTTGATGTGTTGAATCTCTAAGGCCCCCAGGATGACCTGGCAAAATGTCTGGTATGCTCCATCAGCTTCGACCCTGGCCCAAAGATTCCTGGAATGGTTTAAGAACATGGTGTCCTGGGTACAACAAAAACTTGGCTTGAATCTGAGTTTTCCCAATGACTAGCTGTGTGACCTTGAGTGAGTACCTTAACCTTGCTGGGCTTCGGGTTCTTCACAGGTGCAAAGACTCTACTAATCCATCACAGAGAGGTACACAAGGAGAAAATGTGTTTAAAGTGCTCAAGAGTGAGCACTCTGTGGATCAAAGTTATTACTATCATTAGCAACCAGGGAAAAATAGTTCAGATTTTTTTTTATAGGTCATCCATTTCCAGTTGCCCATCTGATCTCTAACGATCTTGGGTTTTTTATTATTATTTATTTATTTGAGAGAGAGAGAGTACATGAAGGGGGGGGGTCAGAGGGAGAAGCAGACTCCCTGCTGAGCAGGGAGCCCCATGCGGAATTCGATCCCGGGACTCCAGGATCATGACCTGAGCCGAAGGCAGTCGCTTAACCAACTGAGCCACCCAGGCGCCCTAATGATCTTATTTTTTGAACCAAAAATCTGAACACCAAATCTAAGGCCTTCCCCCAAAATGCCTTCCCTTAATGGTTTCTCAAAAAAGCTGAAAGTCTAATCACACTGGCTTCTGCATTAGAGGCATCCCACGAAATTAGATGTGTCCCAGCTTCTGTGGGATGCAGAGTTGCCTCACTCAGGAAGTGTTTTTAATTTGACAGCGGTTTCCCCTTCAACAACAAATACTCTAGAGATATGAATGGCTCCTAATGAGCCACCAACAGGCCGAGTTTCCTCGCTGTGGAACTCTGCTTATACCCATTCCTTTAATCACTATGTCCCCCTTTTCCTGGAATTTGAGGCAGAATCAGGACATTTTCTCTTCCTAGTTTCTCCTTTCATGTTTTCTGTCTGCTTCGTCCCCTGGCTCCAGACCTCCAGAGCCTTCTCTGTCAGCCTGAGGATCTGTGGCTTATTGAAACGGCCCTGGTACACAGAGTACATGCCTGGGTTGTTACTGGCTAAAAAGCAGCTGTTTTTGGATCATGGTTTAGTTCATTCTGGGGGACATGGGCAGGGCAGGGAAGAATCTGCTTTGAAGGCCAATCCGGACAGGACTGCAGATCCAGAGACAGCTCCTGCAGCCCCCCCTTGGCTGTGTGACTTTGAACAAGTGACCCCACTTTTCCGAACCTATTCAGACTCCCTTTGTCCTTAAATGTCCTTAAATGCAAATGCAGCTAAATGTTCACAAGCCTGCCCTGCTTAAGACCTGGGCCTTTGGAAGCAACTCACCTGGTCTCTGAAGTCGACTTTGCAGCTGCTGTGTGACCCTAGGCAAATTACTTCCCCTCTCTGATCCTCAATTCCTTCACTTATAAAATGGGGATAAAAGATTGTTCCCATCTCCTGGGCTCCTTGTGAGGATTAAAAGAGATAATGCTTTGAAAGCGCAGGCAGTGTCTGACCTGGGGTGAACACTCCATAAATCCTAGCCATTATTATAAGCCTTTTAATAAAATAGAGGCTTTCTGGGATTTAAAAAAAAAAAAAAAGATGTACTCATGAGCCAAGAAACATTTTGGAAAACTGTTTTATTTAACATGTTCTGCATGTATCTGGCTGGTCTTTTCCACTAAAGAGGAAAAAAAAAAAAAAAAAGAAAAGAAAAGAAAAGAAAAGAAACCTCCCCCAAGGAGGCCACAGTCTGGGCACAGCACAACCAGGCCCAGGCCACACAGGAAGTTGGATCTGGGCTCCCAGCAACAAAACCCAGGCCTCTGACCTCACATCGTTGGATGGTTGAGGCTCCTGGCTCTCAGTCCCAGCCAGAGATGTCACAGGGAACAGTACCACATCTGAGGGGAGGAAAACGGGATTTCTCTCTTGCCTTCCTGTGACTGGGTGGGGGTCGTTCCTGCAGTCAGGGAACCAAGCTCTGCACCCTGGAATCCTTATTCATCTCCCCCCACTTCCTCCTTCAGCCCCCAAGTGCCGATGTCTCTCTGCAGCACCCCAACCCCCGCCCCATGCGTCCCAAACCAAGACGTGGCCTTCCAGAGCCCTTCCAGCTGCCCTGCCAGCAAGGAGTAGGGGGAACTAGACCCAGGCAGGCTTCAGGTACAACAGGAAAGGTGGGGCCAAAAAAACCTATTTCAATGCGATATATTAAAAAAAAAAAATCACAGTTAATGTACGAAGAAGTCCACCGCGAACCAAATGCCAGCCTTTGAAACCGAGAGAGGATCCGCAAGTCAGGGCACCCCCTCTCACCTGCAGCCCACACCGTAAGCAAAGGGAGTGAGATTAACTCGGGCCCCCTCCCCCTTCGCTTCACCCCCACCACCCGAATTTCCCGAAAGGGCCATAGCCTTAAATTTCCGCCTTCCCTCCCGGCGGCGCCCCCTTCCCCGCTGAGGTGAGCTGGGGTGACAGCGCAGACGCCGGAGAACTCGGGTGGGACAGTCCAACTTTCCATCTTGTTTTTAAATTCCATGCAGGCTCCTGTCCTTGATCAATAAAACAGAAATTAGCTCTCAGCTCCAAGAGTCGCTTCCTGTCTTCCAGTTTATGACCTTGGCCACCTCGCAGCCTTTTAAAGTCTCCGGACTGGCTTCCTCAAATACCTGAGGTCGCCGAGGCAGGTAGTAAACAGATTTGGGGGCTTCCTGCTGCGAAGCGGGCGGGGCAAGTTCAACCGACCCCGCGCGCTCGGGGTGCGCGCGGCTCGCTCGCCGAGGACTTTAAACTTTTTTCTTTGATCACTTTCTTTCTCTCCCCCCCCCCCCACGGGATTGGGGCGGGGGGTGTGGAGACCAGTCGGGGAGGGGAGGAAGCAGCAGGGAAATGAGGTGCCGAAGCAAAGTTTTTATGCTCTCCGGCCTCTGGCTCCGGCTCCGGCTCCGCCCCCGCCCAGAGGGGAGCGCCTGGAATTCCAGACCCGGAATCCATCCCTTTTTTGAAATTGATCGATTTTATCCGGGAGCTTCAAATCGAAACCAGGAGAGGGGGCTTTGAAATGTCAAAGAAAAGTTGCAAAAGGAAAAATGGGGTGGGGTGAGGAGCGGAGGGAGGGGAGTTCAAAATAAGAGGGGTGGGCAGGCAGAGGTTTTCTTTCCAGCCGAACGGGCAGCGCTGGCCACCTCTGTAAGGCTCCTTAACCTTTTCACCCTTCAGCGGTGGCGGTGGGCTTCTAGAAGCTCTTTGAAAATTGGATGAGCACTCGTGGACCCTCTCCCTGCAAACCGTGCTTTTTAGGGGCGTGCAGCGTTTGCACGCATTTGGGGGGAGGGCGGGTGGAACCCGGTTTGCGCAATTTGGGTAAGTTTTTGCAAAACTTTCTGCTGGGCCGTTTGCCTTGGAATTGAACGCTCCCCAACTGAAATTTTGGATGAGAACTGTTTGCCTGGAGTAATCTCGACCTAATTGTTAGAAAGTATTATTTTGGAATTAAAAAAAAAATCATTCCTGTTCTGGAGAAAGTCGGAGCTGGTAGGCATAGCTGGGGGCTCGGGTGCAGCCCACACTCGGAGCTTGGCCACCCGTGGTGCACTGGAAACTCCTCCCGCACCCCTGTTTCAGGAGGCGAGGCCACCTCCTGGCGCTCTGGGCGCCTCCTGGTCTTTTTCTCCTGGGCCCCAAGACCTTCACTGCCTCATTGGAGTGCAGAGACAGAGGGCTTCTAAACTGCTCCAACTCTGTCCCTTTGCCTTTAAATAAAGCATCAAATCCGAAGACCTCTGGCTGATGCCCAAAAGTATTTCTTTAGGAAACTGGCCCCTGGAAGGCCTGGGACATGCAGATTCAGTTGATCACAGAAAGCTTCCAGCCTTCTTCAGGCCGGCACCAGGACCAAAAGGACTGAAATACATGTTTTAGGAGTCATGGAAAGCCTAATTCAAATTGTGGTTTTGAAGACCTCCTGATGGCAAGGGGTTCTGGGGCGGGGCAGTAGAAAGTGGGTGCCTGGTCCCGCCTGTGCAGGACTGAACTCACTCTGTCCCTTCTTCTCCAGCAGCCCGGGGCTGGTGCTGCAGGAGGAAGGTAGGCGAGAGCGACAGACACACAGAAATGCAGACGCACAGGTGAAGAAGCCAGCACCTGAGTCTAGAGTGAGCACCACCCACAGCCTGGTGATCCTGCCGGGCTAGCTGCCCTACAGTGGCCCAAAAGCCCTGTGCCAGCCCATCCAGCTCCTGGGTCCTGGTCTGGCTGGGTCTTCACCTTGCACAGTGAGCCCACATAGCCCAGATGGGACCCAAGACTCAATGGTTTCTTGGCTCTGAGCAGAAGAGGGCTTTGGCCATGATTGGTGTCTTGTTGGCAACTGCATGGCCCACCCGACCAAAAAGAAGCTACTAGCTGCTAACCATGCAGGA
The DNA here is from genome assembly GCF_003265705.2 of Callorhinus ursinus. NCBI lineage: Eukaryota > Metazoa > Chordata > Mammalia > Carnivora > Otariidae > Callorhinus > Callorhinus ursinus. Next base: position 7,110,056 of record NW_027397103.1, on the reverse strand, counting down.
CACCTGCCCACCTGCCGAGAAGGTACTATCGAAGAATGATGGATTGATGTCAAGAGATTGGCCACCCTCTCCATGGCAAGGCCTTTTAGACTGTCCCTCTCTCAACCTGCTGGTGAAAGAGACTCCTCCCTTCTCTGGAAAGCAGGGCTAGTGGCGTTCCCATGAGAGATACAAAGAACTTCCCAGTGCAAAGTGGGACCCCTTGAGCGCCTGGGACATGGGGGATCACCATGAATGTCTACTGAAGAGTAAAGGTAACCTACCAGGTCCCTGCTGTGCCCAGCACCTATGTGGTCCTCGTAATGGCCCTATGAAGAGACAGCATCATTCTGTCCCCAGGGGGGACACAAAAGTTCACAGGGGTGACACCACCTGCACCACATCACCCAGAGGGCAAGTCTGTGCCTGAAGTCACTGGATTGTTACCCCGTACTCCTGTTGGAAATCCTGCTCTCTGTGCAGCCCCCCATCAGGTGACATGCCCAGCAGAGGGGAGGCCGGGCTTGAAGCCATCCACATACTCCTCCACTCTGACTTTGGCTCTCTGGGCAGGCTGCAGGAGTCCAGACTTGGGTTCTGGTACATTCTGAGCTTTCCTGGTTTCCCCACCCCATTCCTTTCTGAGCTCAGGTTCTCAACATTAAAATAATCAGAGGTACTATTTAATGAGCCCTTACTAGATATAAAGCTATATTTAATCCACACATTAGCCCTGCAAAATATTTTTTTAAGATTTATTTATTTTAGAGAGAGAGAGAGAGGTGGGGGGGTTGGGGGGGCAAAGGGAGAGAGAGGGAGAATCTTCAAGCAGACTCCCCACTGATGGTGGGGCCTGAGGCAGGGCTCGATCTCACGACCCTGAGATCAGGACCTGAGCCAAAACCAAGAGTCAGACGCTCAACGGACTGAGCCACCCAGGCATCCCACCTTGCAAGGTATTTTTATCTCCACTTAAGATGAAGAAACTGAGGTTCAAGGAAGTCAGGGACTTGTACAGGGTCACCGGCTCATACAAACGCAAAGTTGAGATCTGATTTCCCATCTATCAGATTGCTGAGCTTTGCTAGTACCCCCACCACCTCTGACTCAGAAACAGGAAAGCTTCTCAGGGGTGGTTCCCTGGGAAGAAGTGCTCCTATGAGGGCCGCCTCCATTTTTCAGAAGAGAAGATTCATTCACTCAACAAATACTTACGAGCCCTTCCTTGCTTGTTACTAGACATTTCTTAGCAGAGGTCCCTGCTCTTTTGGACTTATTATCAAGGGGTGGGGTAGGGTGTGAACAGACCTTAAATAACCCACCCCAAAGCACATAGTTATAAGTTGGAAAGCCTGCAAAGGAAATATGGGGACCCATGAGAGCCTCTAACGGGGGTCTGACCTTATCTAGGGAGATGGCAAGGGAGTAAGGACTCCAGCAGACTTCTTGCCCAAGGGCCCTCGGAGGGTTCACAACTGGGATCGATGCTCTTTGGGTGCCCCCCACCTGGTCCCCTTGCCTGAGTTGGTGCACCCATCCCCCATCATCCCCCAACATAGCAGCAAGTTGGCCCCTAACCTTGCCCAGCTACCCCTTTCTCCAATGAGTTATTCTTGGCCAATAGCTGGCTCCCCTGGGAGGTTTAACCACCTCCTTGTCAGCAGCCCTGCAAAATGACTGACGAATGCAGAGACAGGCTGGTCCCCTGGCCCCAGGCAGGACAACTCTGTTATATGTACCAGAACTCTCAGTAGAGCAGACCAAGGCAAGTCTTTGCCTGAGACCCACCTTTGCAGCATTTTTCAGCCTTCACTCTCTCTATCCTGCTTCATTCCTTCTCGTGTAAGTTTCTCCAGAGAGCATGCCTCAGTAAACACTTGTGCATGATCCTTGTCTCAGGCTCTGCTTCTCGAGACCCTGACCTAAGGAAGAGGAAGGCCACTTGTTCCGGGGCTGCTCCATAGGGTGCGTGTTTGGCTGCAATCTCTTGACTCCAAATATCCACCTCTGCCTCTAAGCTGAAGCTCCCAGGCGAGAGAAAAAAAGAACCCACTGGGTTGTAGCCCCACTGGCTTGCTCGCCCCTAACCTTGTGGAACCCCAGGGCCGGGGTACAAATCGAGGTCCACATACTCTATCTGAGACTGTCAGAGTTGTAAGTCAGACTGGCAAAGTGCTAAATAAAATGCATTCCATCATCCAAGGAGTTGACAAGCCTACCTTTTTAATAACCTAAAAGGTCAAAGTGGACTTGAGACTTCTTCGTTTCTTAGAGATCTGTCCCCGAATCTGGTGATATAGGGCATCCCAGCCTGCCAGCCCGAGCCTCATCCACATCCCCTCTGGCAAACAACCACCTCTTGGCCATCACTGAGGCCTAGGGGTAAGCACAAGGGTGGGGGTTGTTTGTCCTCCAGTGATGGCTCCAGGGCCTAAAACCAAGCAGGGCCTGGATGTGGGCTGGGGCCCATTTGGGCAGAAGCATCAGTTTCTGGGTACCCTGCATAGGCGAGTGCCAGTGATGGAGGGATGTGGCCTTGGTTCTGCAAACGCCCTGCCCCTAGGAGAGGGGCACAGTCCAAAAAGAGGCAGAGCAGAGCCTGCTCAAGCACAGAGACGTTTTGTTTAGGACTGAGCCTAGCGCCACCCTGGCCCCCACTGTGAAGGCCCCCCCCCAGAGCCCCTCACGGTCTGTGAGCCCTGCCATGGGCGCTCTCGGACACACACAGCTTCTCCACTCTCTGCGCCCCAGCCGCACACAACTCCTGCCATCACTGCTGTTTCCTCTGGGAGCAAATTCTACAAGAAACTCAATCTGTTGTGTGCAGAATTATGGGTTGTTCTTGGCTCCGGCCTCGCCTTCGCCCTCGGTGCAAACACAGACATCCACACACGGCAAGCCGGCTTTGCAGGAGCGCCATGGGTTTTGGGGCTGTGTCGGGGAAACTGACCTCACTTTTCTCCCTCTCTGGGACTGGAACCCTCCCAGCACCAAGGGAGAGAAACCAAAAGCATTCAGGAGCAGAATTGGAGGGAAACTTGCCTTCCCTTTTCCCGTTTGCTCCCAAGAGGGCTTGCCCGGCACTGCTGAGAAGGCCTCTCTACCTCCCTTCCCAGGTCAGGGTCCAGGTGGGGTGCTTGAGGTGGTCTCTGCATGCCTGCCCGTGCCAGGAGCATAGAGATCAAACCTCGGATGCGATACTGCGTATGTGGTCCCTCTGCCTCTCTCTAGCTGTGTGTGTCTGGCTCTGTCTCTCTGTTTCTGTGTATGCTTGTGTGTACCTGGGTCTGTGCATTTTGGGTAAAGGGCCCAGCTACCATCAGATCACCCAAGATGTCCGTGACCCCACAATGTATGAGAACCTCCACTGCAATCTTGTTGCCCAGAGCCCTGCCGCTGGGAAATCCGGGTAGCCGTCTAGAGTGGAACAGATTCATACGTTGTGATCAATGCATCCCCAAAAGAGATGCTCTTCTGTAGTGAAAATAAATGAACTACGACCTCGTGCAAAAATGTGGGCAGAATCTCTCGAGATCACACCGAGCGAGAGAAGCAGACACAAAGGAACCCCTGTAGTTAGGGCTCCTAGAGCTGTCTCATCTACACCCGAGGACCCCGGCTGAACTTGAGCCCCAGTTTGTCCCACCCTTTCAGACTCCTGAGGACTGAACTCTTTAAAGGAGCCGGCTAGCAGCGGTCTTGGAAGGATCGGCAGGAGTTTACCCTGGGGAATCTGCCCCCTTCATAGCGCGGACAGAGGCAGGGGCCGAGAACAGTGACATGGGACCGCGTGCCCTGTGTGGGGACTGAACGAGTCCGGAACAGTGCCGAGAGCGGGGGGAGGAGCTCTGGAGCTTGGAAAATAATTATTTTCCAGCCTGTGTTATGGTCCCTTGGAGCACATTAAGGTTTGAAACTCAATTCTGACCATTCCAAGAAGGATATTTAAAAGTTTGGCTCTACCCGTCACTCTACTCTTCCTTTTAAAAGTAATTGAAAAAAAACAAAAACAAAAATCTTACAATCCCCCACCCGCCTCCAAATCCTTTAAAAAGCCCACAATATGACGATCCAGGCAGCATTACTGATTATAACTTGCCCAGAGAGGTTACCCTAATAATCCTTTGAAGTAAAACTTTGCTTTCAACCTTCCCAAATATACCAAATAGCTATGTATATATTTCCCTCTGTTTTCTCCCCTCGTTAAATTCCTCAGATGCAGGAGCCAAAGGAAGCCTCATGCAGAACCAAATTATCTGTGTTCCACATGTTTAGTTTTTAATAATAAAATAAAATGAAATGAAACCCAAAGGGTGCAGGCCTCCTGACCAAGTTTTTATTACCTGATCCAAACACATGTCGCAGCCATACGGGGGAGGGGCAGGTGGGGGGTGGCCGGGCCACACGGGGCGGGGTGGGGGGGGGAAGCTTTCTTCTCCCACCAGAGCCATCCCAGGAAAGCTCTCATCTTGTCCCCTGACCCCAGGCCACTCCGGAGTCCCCCTCCCCCAGGGTGGCCCTTCGGCAAGGGCTGTGGGTTCTTCTAGCAGAGGGGGAGCTCTGGCCAAGAAGTGGCTGGGGCCAGAAGTAATTTGGTTCATGATTCAAAGGTGGGTTTTCTTATAACTTAGGCCACTGCATCTGTTTGCCCAAGCTCCTTTGTTTTTCTGTTGATGAATTCAAGAAATACTCATTTTAAGCAACTATTGTATGCATTCGGTGGACTAGAGCTAGGGACAAAACCGTGAACATGATGGATATAATCCCTGTCTTGGGAAGCTAGCATTCTAGAAGAAGGAATGGATAGAAAGCAAGTAAAAAAAAAAAAAATATATATATATATGGGGCGTGTGGGTGGCTCAGTAGGTAAAGCGTCTGCTTTCGGCTCAGGTGATGATCCCAGAGTACTGGGATCGAGCCCCGCACTGGGCTCCCGGCTCAGCAGGAGCCTGCCTCTCCCTCTCCCGCTTCCCCCCACTCTCGCTCTCTCTCACTATCTCTCCCTCTCTCAAATAAATAAATAAAATCTTTTAAAACATGTATATATACACATTTCATATATATTATCTATATAAGTAACATAGATAATATATTTAATATAATAATTTTCTGTACTGTATATAATATGTAATGATTTCTAAAATGTTATATATAATTATATGTTTTATTATATATGCAAAAAAATCTGCACACACATACACATCCTTCCCCCACCATAATTCTCTCACATGATTTGATTTTATTTTCTGCATAGTACTTAATGTGTCTAAATATATACATTTATACAAAAATATTATATATAAATGTATATTTGAGAAACATTAAATATGTATGTATAATATTTAAGTATACATTTATATATAATTTTAGAAATATTAAGTGTTATGCTGTTTATATATATCTAGTGCAGGATGCGATTAATTGGTAGAGTGTGCTTTATATATATAGTTAGGATATAATACAGTATAGTGCTGTATTACTTTAGGTATCTATAATTGGTAGAGTGCATATATAATTCGTATATAATATAGCTGTGTTATATATCTATAATTTTAGAAACTACGCAGAAAATAAAATCACAAGAGAGAATTGTAGTGGATGAGGATGTCCGTTGCATAAAACGTGACCAGACAGCTCCTCTCCAGAGAAGCGATCTTTTTTTTTTTAAAAAAGACAGTTTTATGGGGTTATAATTTACATGCATTGAGATTCACCCTTGATAATCGCCAGCTCTGAGAGTTCTGACAAATGTGCACAGCTGTGTAGCTAGCTACTGCCAGAGTCAAGGTGCGGAACATTCTCTCACCCACAAGAGCTCCTTTGGATCTTAATTACAGGCAGTCTTCTCTGGCCCCCGCCCCACTCCCCTGGCACCCACTGGTCAGATTTCTGCCCTGTGGTTGTGCTTTATCTAGAATTGTCATATAAGTGGAACTGTAGAGTATGCAGGCTGAGACAGTCTTCGGTGCTCTTGAGATCCACCCCCTGTGCGAGTATCATCAGTCTGCTCTTTCAGTTGCTGAGTAGTAGTCCACGGCATGGATGTACCGTAGTCTGTGTCCCTCCCAGGGCTGATGGACATAGGAGTTGTTTCCAGTTTGGGGCTATCGTGAATACAACTGCTACAAACATTTATGTATGTGTCTTTGTGTGGACGTGTGTTTTCATTTCTCACGGGTAAACACTTAGGAGTATGATTGCTGGCTCTTACCATATGGTAACTCTCCATGTAACTTTATAAGAAGTTGCCAGGCTGTTTTGCAAAGTGCCTCTCCCATTCCACATTCCTCCCAGAGTTGTTCCACATGCTCGTCAATACTTGGTATCATTGTCCTTTTTACTGTTGGCTGTTTTGGGGTGCAAATAACATTTCCCTGATGATGGACGATGTTGAGCGTCTTTTCAGGAGCTTGTTGGCCATTCTTATATAAAACTGAGGCCAGTGCAGATGCATCACAGCCAGAAAGGACGGGAAGAGAGGGGATGGAAGTCAGGAATTAGAGGCAGGGCTGTGTATTTTATTTATTTTTTTTTTAATTTTTTTATTGTTATGTTAATCACCATATATTACATCATTAGTTTTTGATGCAGTGTTCCATGATTCATTGTTTGTTCATAACACCCAGTGCACCATGCAAAACGTGCCCTCCTCAATACCCATCACCAGGCTAACCCATCCCCCCACCCCCCTACCCTCTAGAACCCTCAGTTTTTCAGAGTCCATCATCTCTCATGGTTCGTCTCCCCCTCTGACATACTCCCCTTTTCTTCCTCTCCTGTTATCTTCTTCTTTTCCTTTTTTCTTAAAATATGTTGCGTTATTTGTTTCAGAAGTACAGATCTGTGATTCAGCAGTCTTGCACAATTCACAGCGCTCACCGTAGCACAGGGCTGTGTATTTTATAAAGGAAAAAAAAAAGAGTCCTTTAGGTACTATTGTTGCATTACAAACTAGCACAAGACTTTGTAGCTTTAAATAACAACTCTTTCATTACGCTCACAGATTCCAAGAGCCTGGCATTAAGACTGGGCAGAGTAGGGGCACCTGAGTCGTTCAGTCATTAGGCGGCTGCCTTCGGCTTGGGTCGTGTTCCCAGGGTCCTGGGATGGAGACCGGCATCGGGCTCCCTCCTCTGCGGGAAGCCTGCTTCTCCCTCTCCCACTCCCCTGCTTGTGTTCCCTCTCTCTCTGTCTCTCTCTCTGTCCAAATAAGTAAATAAAATCTTTAAAAATAATAATAAACAAATAAATAAAGACTGGGCAGAGTAAAGATGGCTCATGGCTGCTCTATATTGTCTGAGATCTGAGCTGGGAAGATTCAAATGGCTGGAGGTGACTCGATGACTAGGGCTGTGATTTTCTGGAAGCTTCTTTACTCATATGTCTGGGCCAGGATTGGGGCCACTTGGGGACTGGACTCAGCTGTCAAGAGAGCCCCTATCCTTGGCCTCCTCATGTAGCCTGACTTCCTCCCAACATGGCGGCCTCGGGGATCCAAGCAAAGGTGTTCCAAAACACAAAGTAGAGGCAGCATCAACGTTCATAGCCCAGCCTCGGAAGGCACAGAGCATCATTTCTGCCCACCTCATTGGTAGAAGTAGTCTCAAGCCTGCCTAAATTCAAGCGAGGGGAAACTAGTCTCCTGATCGCAAGAGCAAGGTCACCCCAGAGAAAAAGATGGAGGGTGGAAGAGATTGTTGCAGCAGTCTTTGGAAAACGGAATGTGCCACAGAGTGAAACCTGGTAGTGATACAGCTTGTTCTGCTCAACAAATGCTTCTGAGGGGTGATGAATAAGCATGAGAGTGAATAAGACCTAGTCCTTGAATTTGAGGCATTCCCAAGGCAAATGGGGGTGATGGATATGTAAATAAAAACCATACTGTACAGACTTCTACAGCATGTATCACATTAGGCCCTCAAGTCCCCAGGAAGCAATCCATATTGCCTGGGAGGCGGGTGAGGACTTGGGTTCTGGGGAATGTGTAGGAGTTTACCAGCTAGGTGAGCACAGAGAATGCATTCGAAAGAAGAGCATGAGCAAACAGTGGATGTTCAGACAGGAGAGGAGGTTGAAGGTGGGGTCAAAAAAGCCAGGCTGAATTTGGGTAGGAAGGGGTTCTAAATGAAGGCTGGGCAGTTGGGCTCGACCATATGGATGATGGAAAACCACTGGGGGATTAGGTGCTGTGACCAGGTGTGTGCTGTGGAAGGAATGTTTGGGGGTCTAGAATGGTGGATAGGTGGAAGGCTGAAGAGCGATACTTCTCACTCCAAGTGAGAAGTGGTGAGCACACACACTAGGGCCAAGGACAGAGAGGATGGGGGCACCATTAAGAAGTCTGGGGAGTGGGTTCAATGGGGCTCCCGAGAACGGGGAGGAACTCAGAGCAAGGATCGTGTTCCTACCCTGGGCAGCCGGGGACCTCATCGGTCCTCAAGCCAGGCTGTGCACTCGAGTCATAGAGGGGGAGCTTTTCCCAGAAGGAACTGTTTGATCTCCATAGCAAGTCAGCCCAACCAAAACCTTCGGGTTGGGCAGCAAGACTTTGGGGTTTTTTAAAAGCTCCCCAGCGGGTTCTCAAGTGCAACTGAGGTTGGAGGTTGCTGGAATCCATGATGCATTTCCAAAAACCCTTTAGAGAACTTCGAGAGAACACTGGTTTGGGCCGAGTGAGGAACAAGAGAAATGATTCTGATGTGGGACACGTTGGGTTCAAGATAAGGAAGACATGATTCCTGCTCCGGGAGGCATAGCAGTGGTTTGATGAAAGTTGGCTAATCCAAGAGAAGAGATGAAAGTGCCTCTCCCACGGGGGTGTCACAAAGGGGACAGCCGGTTCTGGCAAGCTGCAGAAAATTGGTACAGTCCTCACCATGCGGGCACAGTGCTGTGGGCTTTAGATCATCCCTGCAACAGCTGTTCTTACCATGCCCATTTTGCAGATGAGGAAGCTGAGGCTCAGAAAGACCAAGTGAGTAGCCTTGGGTTGCACGGGAAGGAAGAAAGTGGCGTGTCCAGCCAGAGCTGAAGTGCTGCAGAGCCTGGCCTGGTGACTCGGCCTTAGTTCACCCTGCATGCTTGCTTGCTGACCCTCAGCACTGTTCAGATGACTACCCTCCCGAAACCCCATCCTGGGATCCCCAAGCCACTGCAACCCCGCCTAGCCTTTCCACACACCCCACCCTCCAGGTCCAAAGGCCCCGGAGAATTTCACAGAGCCTCCCCGGCATATCATAAAACAAAACCAAATGCTTTCTCCGCCCACCCCCTTCCTTGAGTGTCTGTCAAAGCCAGCGGAGAAATAAAAACCAGAATCTCCAAACAATACGCTTCCCCACAGATAATAAATAAAATCTCCAAAGAGGTGGGGAGGGCAGGGGGAGAAAAGAGCAAGGAGCCCCACAAAGGCCGGGGGCTTGGGCACAGCGGCCCACCACGTGCAGTGGGCTACACAGCTGCCAGCAGACCCCGGGGTAAGGAATCAATTGAGATAAAAAATGGACGTGCACATTTCACAGGCCGTGTGCCCGGAAGTGTGCGGACCCCCACAGGGGATGCGGTCTCCCATCAGCCCTTCTTTGCTTTTTTGCACACAAGTCAATACCCATGTCGCCTGGCGGGGAGCAGAGCAGACGCTCAATAAATTCTTAAACAAGGCATCAAAGTACCAATACGCATTTGTGAATTTCCCAAGTACATGTGTTTATGGGTAATGGTCTCTCCCTGCTCACGACTGTGGAACCGGCATATATATATATATATATATATATATATATATATATTTTTTTTTTTTTTAAAAACTTTTTTTTTTTTTTCCCATATTTCTTTTTTTTTTTCCCTTTTCTACACATAGGGGGAAAATAAAGAAATTAACCTCCCAAGCGGCGGGAGAAGGGGTGGGGGGAAATGCCAACTTCTAGTTTCTCCTATTTCTTAGAAGTTTAGACTGATAACCTTTGGGCTAATGGGCCTTGTATTGCTTTTTTTTTTCCCTTCATCCGCAGAGGTTATTTTTCTAACGACCCCTCCAGAGGTTTTACGAAATTAATAAAGTCATCGTAGGAAATGAAAAACGTTTTGGCGTGTGCCATCGAGCGTTAAAGAGAAAGTGGACCAGCCATTCCACCTGGGGACTGGTCAACCATTTGGGTTTCTCTGCTCTCCGGTCATCACAGAGGCATGAGTTCTCGCGTGCAAGCAGAGGGCAGATGGGCACGAGCTTTGCGGTGGCTTTCAGCCGGGTCCAGTCCCTCCTCCGGCCGCATCCTTCTTTATGGGCCGAGGAGACCTCTGGGCCAAGGGGCGGGCCCTCCCCCAGAGACCACCCCCTTCTGTAGCTCACACTTCCTGACTGCTGTGTAGACGCACCCACTCTCCTGGCCATGTGTCACTCGAGTGGGATATATATCTCACTGAGACCTTCTAAGTAAAATCTCCCTGAAACATCAGCTCTGCTCCTTCTCTACTCTTGGCATGGGACTGGATTATTTTGTTTCTCTCTTCACTGGGGTTTGTTTGTTTGTTTGTTTGTTTGTTTTTGACCCAGTTTCTTTCCTTTGGGTGATCCGGCCCTGGAACTTGGCTCAGAGTTGTGTGTGTGCGTGCACGCCCGTGCAATGGTGGGAAGCTAAGGAGAAGCCTTCCCCTCACCCCAATCCCCCATGAATTTCAAGGGATGCAAACTTCCCTGAGTAGGGTGGTGTGTCACTGTGAAAGGTGGGAGTCGAGATCCCGGGAATTATGACTGCACCACGATCTGAGCCCCCAAGACTCCAGACCTGTCTTGCCAGATGCTTCCTGGATAGCTCCATGTGGCCCACACTCAGCTCCCTCAGACGGGAACTGGTTTTCTTCTCTTGAAATCTGAATTTCTCCCAGGCTCTTCATCTCCACAGACGGCTGCCGCATTTCCCAAATCTTCTAGACAAGAAGCTGGACTTCATTCAAGTCCCTTTTGCTCCATCACACCAGTAACAAAAACAGAAGCGTGCAACCGGCATTAGCTGAGCACCTGCTTTGTGCTTCCCATAGAGGGAGTCACTTGCTCTCCTGCAGGCTTGTGGGGTTCGCATTATGATCAACCCCACTGTACAGATTAGGAAAGCCAGCTCAGAAAGATGACAGAGCTTCCCAGATACACTCGGACGAAACCTAATTTCCAGCTCAGCTGGACAGACCTCTTCCTTCCACCCCTGTGGCCTTCCCTCCCCAGCAAAGTTCTTCAAAGGCACCCAGTAGGTGCTCAGAAAAGCTGTGTTAGATTGACCAAAACCCTCCTTCTAGAGCGCGTTCTGCACCGCGTCTCCACCACGTCCAACTACAAACTGTTGCCATCACGAGGTCCTCCTCTGAGGGGAAGGGGAGCAGGCGAGAGTGAGGCAGAGAATGGATGGGGAGACATCAAAGGGAAGGGAACCGATTACTGGGAAATCTGTTTATAGAGGCAGTGAGTGATGGTGAGGGAAACCCAGAAAAGCAAAAAAGGAGGCGGGGGAGAGTGGGTCCACCAATCCATCACCGAGCCTTTCTCATCTGCTGGCCAAATTTGTGCCCCTTTGAAATGTGTCTCCTCATCCCCTAAGCTGAGCAGCCAGTCCCTCGACCACCACCCAGCCGCGAGCAACGCTGATCACAGCATGGCGTGAAGGTCACCCGGGTTTGCCTTCCAGGGTCTGAGAAGCCTCGTGTTCAGGCATAATTAGAGACGGAAGCAATGGGCACTTTTGTGGCACTTACTATGTGCCAGGCACAATGCTGAGTTTCATAGGAGTTCTAAATCCTCAGGAGAACATTACTATAATTAGCCCCATTTTACAGGTGAATAAACAGACACAGAGAGGTGAGCTCGCATCAGCCCACAGAGCTGGGAGTTCAACCCTGGAGTATGGCTCCAGAGGTGACCCGCTTGGCCGCGACACTCTGTGCCTTCCTGGCAAGGAAGCTCTGGGTCGCAAGTTCAAATCTCCCCCCACCCCACCCCAGCTCCACAACTGGGTGGCTTCTGCAAGCCGCTCCCCCCACCCTGGAGCCTCAGTGGCTGCATCTGTGAAATGGGGACAGTAATCTCGACCCCCTCAGAGTACTACCGTGATGATCCTGAAGCAATCCACACCAAGACAAGGAGGACTTAACGTTGGCCATGTTGTTTCCCCGAAATGTGGGGAACCTCTTTGAACCAGGTCCAAAACTGCGGAGGGGGTTGGATGGGCTGAGAGACGAAACTGCCACAGGGTTTCATGAAGAGCAAAGGGCACTGATCGTGTGTGTAGTAATAGCATTTTTTATTTGCCTCTTGAAATAGTTCAGGCACACCAAAGAAGACAGAATAACGTTATAAACACCTACGTCCTCCACACCCCGCTTAGGAAATAAAAGCTTTCAGATCACTGTGCCTCCTAAGCAACTCTCCCTCATTGCGCCCCTCCCGCGCCCTCCCCACGGGGAACCAGCTTCCAGATTTCGAAATTTATCATTCACGGGTAGGTCTTTACACTTTTACCATTTATGTACGTATTTACCCTTACACAATATAGGGCGTTATGTAACATCTGGTATTGCTTCACACATTTTAAAAAGTTCATATGAATAGTATCATGCCATCCATATCCAAGTGCAAATTTTGCACACCAGCGTGTTTTCCAGATTGACCTATGTCGGCCTGTGCATTTCTAGTTGGCTCTGTTTGACTGTTGTAGAGCATTCCGCTGACGGAAGGCACCTAAATGTATTCACTCATTTTTTCTGTTGATGGCCACATTGGTAGTTTCCAGGTTTTTAATATCATGAACAATGCTGTGGTGAATATCCTTGTGCATGGCTTTCTGTGCATGTGTATAAGAGTTTTTCTGGAGACCACAGCAGGTGTTGGGTTGCTGGTTTGAAACGTGTGTGCATCTTAGAGCTGACTGTGGCTCATTTGCTGTCCAACACAATTGTACCATTTTATCCTGCCAGGAACGGTGGCTGGGTAGTCCCAGGGCTCCACATCCTTGCCAGCCTCGGGTTTGTCATATGGCCCCAAACCCAGTGAGAAACATGAGTATCAGGAGCACCACGGGATCTATTTGGTGGCCAAGGAGTTCTGTGTGCTGACAACTGAGTCGGCCAGGTGATTTGAAGTCTTTCCTCCCAAAACAAGACTATGAGAACCCCCAATCTTTTCTTTTCTTCTTGGAAGCCTTCTGCGACCCCTCAACATCTAAAGCGGGACCCCCTCTCCCTGCGCTCCTACTGAGTGTAATTCTCTCTCCACATGTTATCCATACTTAGGGCAAAATGGAAATCGCCTGTTCTTTTTTTCCGCCGGACTCAGCTGCATATCATGAAATTGGGAACTGCTGTTCACATTTTAGCACTGCCGTCAAACCCGGTAGCTGGCGCATGGTGGGTACTCAATGAATTGTTATCAAATGAGTAACGGAATGAATGTTCAGCCCTGGAAACTAGGTGAACGAATGAATGGGCAAAACAGCCACATTCAAAACTCCGGCGCTAGGGGGCGCCTGGGTGGCTCAGTCGTTAAGCGTCTGCCTTCGGCTCAGGTCATGATCCCAGGGTCCTGGAATCGAGTCCCGCATCGCGCTCCCTGCTCAGCCAGGAGACTGCTTCTCCCTCTTCCACTGCCCCTGCTTGTGATCCCTCTCTTGCTGTGTCTCTCTCTGTCAAAGAAACAAAATCTTTAAAAACAAAACAAAACAAAACAAAAACTCCGGCGCTAGGAGAGAACTTGGTGCTCTTTTTTTTCATGTATTCACTTTTCTGAAAAGCATTTCTTGAGCAGCTATTATGTGCCAGGCCCATGGGTCACCATGGTCAAGCCCCTCATGGTATGCCATTCTGCAGTGTAACAGATGCTCTGACGGAGGTAAGCACAGAGAAGGGAGACCTCCCGCAGCTTGGGATGGGAGGTGCCAAGTCTCCCCAGAGGAGATGTTACTCCCTGAGGTCTCTCCCTTCTGTCCTCCTTCCCCACCCAGCTCCCTGCCATCTCCCAAGAACCCCTCCCCTATCCCCCAAACTGCCTAAGAGGTCAAATCCAGTTGCTAGATTCATGCCTTCTTTACCTTCAGTTCCCCCCAAATCAAAAGTCAAAGGGTCAGCATAGTTGACGTGTGAGCTGAGGGGCTTTTGAATTTGGTCCAGGGGGGCCAATGAAGAGGCTTGCTTCTTTCTTTGGCTACTACTCAAGGAAGAAAAGATGTGTTGGGGGGGTGGGGAGGAGGCTGTGCTGACATGGAGGACAGCGGCTGGAAGGAAAGGGAAAGCAAACATCCTGAAAGAGACAAAAGCAGGCTCCGTGATATCCTGGTTTGGGGATCCAGGGCCCGGCATCTTAGAAACTCACACCTAGGGATCTGCCAAGCAGGCCTGCAAACACACCTTCCAGCTCAGGCATGACCGTAAACCACTCAGCCAGCACTCGCCGGCTGTACTGGGATGGCCCCTTGATGTATTTACCCAAAGAGAAGAAGTGAAAGGTAGCTGCAGGCATGAAGCCATAAATACATCCCAGTGTTCGGGTGACATCATCCCCAACTCCGCGCGGCGCACCATGGCTCATGAAGTCCCATCACCAGGAGACGTCTACGTGACGGGTGGGGCGCGAGGCTCCAGGCTCATTTGACCTACCTTATTGAGGGTTTTCCCTTTCACTCTGGGGGTGGGGAGTTGGGGTGACTTCTCCTTTTCACTTGAGAGTTTACCTGCCTCCTTGACTCACTTTCTTCTGGGGTTTCTGGGATGAGAACAAGAGTTTTGCAACTAGAGGAAAGTGGGTCTTCTTGGAGAACAGAGGGGCTGCTCTGTGATTTCGGTGAGTGGGGTCCATGCATACTAGTCCATGTCAGCCTTGCGAGGAGCCCTCTGTCCATGCCGGCTTTCCCTTGGGACCTTTACACCCCGAGCCAAGATTCCCACTTGCTCTGTTCACGGCCATGTCCAGGGTGCCTGACACATAGTTTGCACTCAGGAAATATCTCTTGAATCGACAAGCCACGCATTTCAGGTTTTGATGGATTTTATCGCTAACTGAAAACACTGACTAACTCTGAGACTCTTCAGTTTTGTAAAATCTATGTAGCCATTCCTAAAGATTAAGGACACGAGTACAAATTGTCCCACCTTTCTGCAGGGAAATTTATGTATTTACTAAAAGATTTTACTTTTAAGTAATTTCTACACCCAATGTGGGGCTCGAACTCATGACCCCATGATCAAGAGTTGCATGCTCTACGGACCGAGCCAGCCAGGCGCCCCAGGAGGGAAGATTTAAAACATGTTTCAAAAGCTTCAACCCCAGTAATTCCACTACTGGGAATTCATCCTAAAGAAACAATCAGAACTCTGCAGTGATATTTAGGTACAAGATGTTCATTGCAGTGTTATTTGTGATAGAAGGAATTGGGAATAACCCAGGCATTCAACAACAGAAAACTGATTAGATTGTGTCACCATATTTAATATTTTAGAAAACCGGGCGCCTGAGTGGCAGTCGATTAAGCGTCTGCCTTCGGCTCAGGTCATGATCCTGGGGTCCTGGGATCAAGTCCCACATCGGGCTCCCCCTGTTCTGTGGCGAGCCTGCTTCTCCTTCTCCTTCTGCCTGCCGCTCACCCTGCTTGAGCTCTCTTTCTCTCTCTGTCAAATAAATAAATAAAATCTTTAAAAAATACTTTAGAAAACCATTACTAAGAGTAAATATACATAGTCCGTGTGCAAGTAGGTGGTGGGTGGGTCATAAAACAGGACACACTGTATCACCCCAATTTTGTTAGAAAAAATACATATATAGATGGATGTACACTAATATGCTTACAGAGGCTCTCTCTGGGTGGTGGAATCAGATTGTTTAAATTGTTTTTATTGCTTCATTTTATTCCCAAGTTTTTGACAATAAATATAGCTCAATTAACAAAGGTCATGAAGAAAGCTTTGGGTCAGGGGCTATAGTATCTTGAAGGAAGGGGGCATTTATACGTACGCCCTCCATAGAAGAGGCTCCTATAGGGCAGGGTGATTTGTTTTATTTATTTATTTTAGAGAGAGAGAGAGAGAGCACAAGCAGGAGGGGCAGGAAGAGAGGGTGAGAGAGAATCTCAAGCAGACTCCCTGCTGAACATAAAGCCCGACTTGGGGCTTGATCTCATGACCCTAAGATCATCACCTAAGCCTAAACCAAGAGTCGAACGCTTGACTGACTGAGCCACCCAGGCGCCCCAGGGTGATTTGTTTTAAAGGTGCAGTCCCTTATCTACAACTCATACAATCACCTTCATAACAAATGGATGGTGGCTATCCATGCACATCTATTTCTAGGTGCTACACTGAGCCGTCACATTCTGTATCTGAATTCCCTTACATGGAGATCATAACATGGTGGTCGATCGCAAGTTTTTCCAAGTCAATCTCTGAGTTACAGGGCAGGAGTTCCATGAGCCACCACTGCAAGAATGCTGCATAGCAAATCCTCCCAAGACTCAATGGCTTACACGTGGCGTTTATTTCTTGCTCAAGGACCTATGAGTTGACAACAATTCTGATGATCCGAACTGGACTCAACTGGGAGGGGTCCATTGAAAGCTGTGATTTGGGGTCACGCCTAATTTTCATCTCACATCCTTCATGTGCCAGTGATTACTTAAAACATGTCCTTAACATGGTGAATGGAAGGTGCATAAAGCTAAACATTTAGGGGGCACTTGGGTGGCTCAATCGGTTGAGTGTCCAACTCTTGATTGCTGCTGGAGTCATGATCTCAGGGTCGTGGGATCGAGCCCCAAGTCAGGCTCCCCGCTCAGCACGTGGGATTCTTTCTCTCCCTCTGCCCCTCCCCCTGCTCTTTCTCTAAAATAAATAAATAAATCTTCAAAAAAAAGTTAAGCATTTACGCTTCTATTCATATTACATCCACTAGCATTTCATTGGCCAAAGCAAGTCACGTGGCCAGGCTAGTGTCTGCAGGTCCGACTCCCAGGGGGGAGTCTTGCAAGGTCACATGGCAAAGGTGTGCATGTAACAAAGGGAGGTTCCGACGAGCAGACAACACTCAATCTATCCCATGTGGGAAGGCCCATGTGGGACAACTACCAACTTTCACTTTTCTCTGTCTTTGTCAAAGATCACGAAAGTTTGGAGGAACCAGAAGTCCCTACGTTTCCTATCGCAGGGCTGCACGCACTCAGTTGGAAAGTGTACCATGTCTGCCTGAGGTCTCTTGACAGTTTGTGTGTCTGCATCTTGCCTCTCCTGCAAGGCTGCAGACCAAAGACTCACACGATGCTTTATGTCTTCTTGATAAACTCAGCATCGTGCCGTGGGTCCCTGAGTGGCTTCTCCATACAGAATCACATGTGGACGATGAGGTGGTTGTCGAGGACCAACCTGGTTAAGTTGGAACTATGTTTCCAAGAGTCCCCTGAGGGTTTGGGTCCAGATTATAGTTGCTTAAAAGTGGGATCTGTGTCAGATTAGAACAGAATGAAGCACAGCCCCTTATCCTTGGATGGTCATCTTGCTCAGATGCAGAGACAAACACAAAGGTATCAGCACTTCCCTCTGTTATGTTTCTAGCTCTGCTTCCCAGATGCTGACAAATAACAGCCCAGGCCCTCCCAGCAGATTTTGGAGCTGGACTCACAGAAACCACAGCCCCACAGAAGCAGAGCTTCCCATAGACCCCTCTCCCCTCCATAATCTCCCCCTACCCCCTGAGCTTCCCTCGAACGGTCCCATTGTGGCAGCTGGACATGTGTGGTTTCTCAGATTCTCTGTTTGGCATTCCTCCTAGAACCTTCCAACAACTTCTTCCTGGATCTTCTGTTCCCCAGCGATTCCTATGCTTACTCATCAACAAACCCCTTATCCCCCACCTCACAGCAGTTCTGCTTCTCAGATTAGGCTTGGTTTCCTGGTGTGCGCAGTGGGGCTCTCCGACCCTTGGCATGGTTTCGAGAATGAAATAAGTGAATCAGTGTTAATGATTGAAACAAGTGGCCAGCACAGTTTACTATGGGTCTTTATTTTCTACCTTGCTTCTCTAGTACTTCTGTAGGGAAGGTGAAAGGAACGTCTCCCTCTCCAGATTGCACATGCCTCATTTGCAAGCCGCCCAGCTCCCAGGCTCATTCCTGCGAGGACCTCACTTGCCGGGCGCCGTGAGTGAGTAACAACGCACATGCTCATTCGATGTGCATGCGGAGTAGCGACAAAACAGTTTGGCGTTCAGCATCACGCCCAGTGTCTTGATTCATCTCAGGAGAGAGGAAAGGCAGAGAATGCAATTTCCATTTGACAGATAAGGATGCTGATGTGACAAGCTCCAAGGACAAAGCTGCTTAATGACCGCAACTGCCTCCGGGAATCCTGATTCCACGGCCAGGGTGTTTTTGTTTTGTTTTGTTTTTTGTTTTTGTTTTTGGCCCTTTTTTTTTTTTTTTTTTACATGATCCCCAGATCACTATAATGCTGGCAATTTTTGAGTCTGCAGCCTGTGCTAATGACTGTGGTTAATCCCCTCCTTTATTTCTCCCTACTGCCCTGCAAGGTAGATACCGTTAGTACCCATTTTTTAAAGTGAAGAAACTGAGGCATATGGATCCCAGGCTCATCTGACTTATCTCTGAAGAGAGATTCCGTGGGTACCAATATTGGCCAGGAAGCTTTGTGGGATTAGAGTACTGTATTGAGGGAGGGCAGGCTTGACACTGAACATGGCCACGGGATGCTAGGAGATGGGGTGCAGGCGGGGGCATGAGTGAGTTTGCACACTAGCCTGGGTCTCTTGCATGCTGGTGACCTAGCAGGCAAGGAACACGCTCAAGGTCGCCACTGCACTTTAAGCCTGGGCTCCTGGAGGAGACAAGGAGGGAAGATCACATACCCTGGATGGTCCAGGAGAGCCAGACCTGGACTCCACCTGGAGCCTGAAGTCCTGCCTTGCTCGGCTGAATCACGGCTGACCCTCAGACCTGTGAACCTGACAATGCGTGATGGTTGTTTAAGCCCCTGAGCATCGGGGTGGTTTTGCCATACAGTATTGTCTTGGCAGGGGCTAACTAATACACCAAGATGCCCTGATTTTGTGTGTGTGTGTGGGTGGGTGGGTGGGTGGATGGGTGGGTGGGTGGGTGTGTGTGGGTGTGTGCAAACTTGCTAATGAATGCGTGTAGTAGGGGTGCCTGGCTGGCTCAGTCAGTGGAGCATGCGACTTGATCTCAGGGTCATGAGTTCAAGCCCCACACTGGGCATAGAGTTTACTTAAAAAAAAAAAAAAGGAATGTGTGTAGTAAGCTTCTGGTTAAATAGAGATGAATATGGTTGTACGTATCTGTGTTCCTGTGCCCATGCGTGTGGTAGTCTACAGATTAGATGTTAATGGTGGTTTTCTAAGGAGATGGGAATTCCAGAAACTTCCACTGTATAAATCATACATAGTTGTAATGTTCCATTTTTAAAACCAAAAAACAGATAATGCTTTCGTAATCACACTATAAAGATCGGTTTTCTTTGTAAGACACTCTGGTGTCTTTATAGTACACACTTTGTAATACACTCTGGTCACTAATGGATCTATCAACAGGAAGTGACTTTGTCCTGAGTGAGAATACAAATATTTCCTTAGGAGGATGTTTCCCTCTGCCAACCAGATTCCTCTGGCCATGTGATGTGAACAAGTTCCCTGAAAACATCCAGATGAGGGATGGGAAAACACAAACAAGGGAGATTTCTCCAGAACAGTGGATCTCAAATAAGGGTGGCTTTATACCCTCAGGGAATACTAAGCCCTGTCTCGAGACATTTTTTGTTGTCAGTAATGGGGGGTGGGGGGTTGGGGGAGTGTGTGGGGAGGATGCTACTGGTATCTGGGGCATGGAGGCCAGGGATGTTGCTAAGAACCCCCACAATGCACAGGACAGCCCCTCACCCCCTAACGAAGAATTATCCAGCCCCAAATGTCAACAGTGCTGAGGTTAAGAAACATGGCTTAGAGGCTGTCTGCGAACCCCTCCCTGGTCCTGAACGGTGAGCACACTCTATAGGAACCCAGCTTGGCACCCTCAGGGTTGACCCAAAGCCTGTCCCATGTAGCAATATGCAGAGCCTGGTCATCCTGAACTTGGGGACAGAGAAATGAGCTATGTGTGGATTTAGGGAGCTGGACCAGACTCCAGACAGGGTTGGTACCCAAGACAGGGCATGTGATGGGTTCACATGCAAGAGTGTCTGTGCCAAGATTGCTTATTGTGTAAAATCAGACCTCCAGTGGCAGAGGTATGTGTGCCATGAGCTCACTTCTGGGAAAATTATGGAAAAAAAATCTTTTTCTCACTCATATACATATGCATGAGTGTGTAGGTCTATGTACCCACACATGTATGTCATAGACACACGTACACACCATATATTGTGTATATGTATAAGGTAGATCATATATATTTCTAGAAAGAGTCTGGAAGTATATACACTAACCTATGAGTAAAGTAGTTAGGAGGAAAAAAAAGAATTTCCCTTTTATTTATTTATTTTTTAAAGATTTTATTTATTTGACAGAGAGAGATACAGCGAGAGAGGGAACACAAGCAGGGGGAGTGGGAGAGGGAGAAGCAGGCTTCCCGCGGAGCAGGGAGCCCGATGCGGGGCTCGATCCCAGGACCCTGGGATCATGACCTGAGCCGAAGGCAAATACCTAACGACTGAGCCACCCAGGTGCCCCGCTTTTTTTATTTTTCATTTCTGTATCATCTGGGATTCTTTTTACAACAACTATGTGTAAGTATCATAATGCTTAAATAATAACGAAAAATATCTAATAGAATGAGTATATTTAAACATATATAATTGTTATAAACATAATCACAAAGGTATAATGGGCTGGAGTTGAAATGTATTAGTTTTAAAAAAATTTATAACCCACAAAATTCCTGTATTTTAAATCCATAATTAAATTATGGCTTATGAATTAAATTAAATTAAATCCATAATTAAATAATATCTCATGCAACTCTCACTACGGTCCACTTTTAGGACACTGAGCCCATTTGCAGCCCCTTCCCATTCTGGCCCCAGGCCCAGGCAAATACAAATCTGCTTTCCTCTCTTATGGATTTGCCCTCTCTAGACATTGTATATGGATGGAAGCATATGCAATGTAGTCTTTTGCTACTGGCTTCTTTCACTCAGCATAAAGGTTTGGAGATTCATCTGTGTTGTAGCATGTATGAGTGCGCTATCTTTTCTTTTTCTGCTGAGTAGTATTTCATTGTATGGTTGCAACACATTTGATGTATTCATATACCAGTGGATAGACATTTGGATCGTTTCCCCTTGAGGCTCTATTGCATATTTTAAAATATTTTTTAAAAATATATTTATGATTATACTTTTATTTGTAATTATACCTTGAAAGATACCAGTATTTTCCTAGGCACATGTACAACCCAGAGCACAGCAATTCCTTTATTTTCTTTTAAAGATTTTATTTATTATTTGAGAGAGCACGAGCCGGGGAGGAGAGGCAGAGGAAGAGGGAGAAGTAAGCTCCCCCCTGAGCAGGGAGAGGGGGCTCACACGGGGCTCAATCCCAGGATCCTTGGATCATGACCCAATCCTGAGCCGAAGGCAGACACTTAACCGACTGAGCCACCCAGGTGCCCCAGCAATTCCTTCAAATAGGTAAATGTCGCAAAGCATCTTCTCTACCTATCTGATGTTCCCACATTCTCAGGAAAGTCGTAACAGTTTAGAATTCTTTAACATGAAAGCCATACAATGACCAAAAGCAGAATAAGCTGGATACATGTGTGCTTAATAGTAGCTAATGTTTATTAGAAGTTTATGTTATGCTTGGAAACTACAGTTGGCCCTTGAGCAACGTGGGTGGGGGTTAGAACGTGTACCTCCCCATCTGCCCTGTGCAGTGGAAAATGTGTGTATAATTTTTGACTCCCCCCAAAACTTAACTACTAATAGTCTACTGTTGGCCCAAAACCTTATCGATACCATAAACAATGGATTAGCACATATTTTTTGTTTATACGTATTCTACACTGTATCCTTACAAGAAAGTAAGCTAGACAAAAGAAAATGTTATTTAAAAAATCATAAGGAAGAGAAAAATACATTGACAGCGCTGTACCGTATTTATTGGAAAAAACCCATGCATAAGTGGACCCGTGCGGTTCAAACCCAAGTTGTAAAGGGTCAACAGTATTAAAGTGCTCGATGAGGAGGAGCTCCTTTTAGTCTCTTGAGCACCCTCTGAGGAAGCTAATGTTATTACCCTTGTTTTACAGATGAGAAAACTGAGAAGCAAACAGATTAATGATGTGCCCAGGGGCACGTGGCCTGGCCTCCTAACCACTATGCACGCACTGATTTTTTTTTCAATTAGCATGAATTACTTATTATAATGTGTTTAGTCCTCAGCTTTAAAGCATCTGTGCCAATATAAGCTAATTGCTGCTCCCTCTTAATGTGCTCCAGTGTGTGAACCCCCTACCCAAAGCAGAGGCTGAGATGGCCGGCTTTGGAGGCTTGTCCCTCCTTGACGGGTCCCTCGACCCGTCAAGCTTCAGCCTTCGGGTCTGTGGATGGGGAACCCACCTCGTGGGGTTGCTCTAGCGTCAAATGAGATGGGCATCAAACGCCTCACACGAAACTAGCACTGACTGGTGCAAACTGGCGTGATTTTGTTATATTTGTGTTGTGCTTCTATTTGTCACTGATGCTCACATCGGCTGTTAAGTCTGATATACCGCACGGGTGGCAGGCTTCCACAAATCCACATCTATATTCACGTGTCAAGAAGCACTCACCTGAAGTTATGGAATTAATCTCAAGGTAGCAGGGGCAGGCTCCAGTGCGCCCCTTTCCAGAAGCAAGCAGAGAATATCTTTGCCCGGGGCATGCATGTCCAGATCCCCAGATGCAAAAGACAGCCTTCACCAACTACCGCCCCACCGTCCACCCACCCCCTCTCTTCCAGCATTCCAAACTGCAGAGGCCGACCCTGTCTCTCTTGATGATTTAAGTTTTGGAGAAGGACCGGAGAAGGATTTGTTTTGACGTTTAAAGGCAATCCAGGTAATGAATGGCAGAGGCGGCGTCCACCTCCCCGCCCATATATCTGCACAACAGTATCTATTTTTGACGTGGCTGACATGCCATTTCCTTTGGCAGCGCAAGGGGGGCTCGTCTTTAAATTAAAGTCGTCTCCAGCCCCTCCGATCTGCAGCCCGTTCGGGGGCAGACACAGGCGAGGGGAGCAAGAGAGCCGGGTCAGGCCTGTTGGCAGTCGGTGATGTATGGTGCAAAGGGCCTGTGCACCGTGAGCTGGAGCGGAGACCCTCTCTAAAGCATTAAGTAATGACAGAGGATGTCCCCAAGTCTTCTAATCACCCTTAATATGCACACTTAGAAGCTCACTTTAAAGCAGGAGAGATAAGCGGGTCAGACAAACATAGAAAGACAACAAAATAAAATCATATCCTTGTCTCTAGGGGGCTGGTTTGGGATGGGGAGGGGACCACGCATTCGATTAAAAATTAACTATAACAAAGAGACTCTCGGCCCTCCTCGAGTGTCTTTGTCTCAGTAACTAGCTGATCCCCTAACACACTGCCCAGAGGTTTTAGAATTCTCTCCTGAAGACCTAAATTGGTGGATCAGAAAGAAAACACCAGGGTACAAACCAGCTCTACTACTCCACTAGCTGGGGGCTACAACTCCTTCTTTTGCCAAGGCTCAGCGTCTTCATCTGTAAAAAGTCCCTTATGGCCTTTGAAAGATTATTGCCAGGATCTAAATGCAGAGAAAGAGACAGAGGGATAGAAAAACAGAGATGGAGAGACAGAGTGGTGGAGGAGGAGGAAAGAAAAAATATATGTGCAAGCGATTTATAAACTGTTACAATGTATGTTCCAAATGTTGCAATTATGAGATAATGATGAGGAGACATTTGAGGTCTACAATGGGGAAAAAACAATAACAATAAAAGAAGGTATTAAGCTGGCCTGCCTTCTAAGCCATCTGAACATTTCTCTCCATGCTCTGCCATTTTTCTTCCCTCCGATCCTTTTTCCCTGAGGTCCTGAATCTTTGATCTTTTAGTTAAAAAAAATTTTTTTTTTAAAGACAGCCAGGGGGTCTTAGAGCCTGTGTGATCCCTTCTGATTTAAACCTTAAATAAAACAAAGACGTCCTGGAAAATACCATTGCCAGCTTGGCTTCTCTGATATTTGGGCAAATTTTCTTTCTGTCAAAGCAAAGAAAAGTGGGGTGGGCGAATGTGTTCTAGGGGCTGGAAGAATCGACTCTTCCAGTCTTCCAGACACACACACACACACACACACACATACCCACCCTTCATCTACTAGCCAAGAATTCTTCGATGTGAAATTTGGGTGGGAAATGATGACAGTTTTCAGCAGGCCAAAGTCACCTTGGGCCCCGGCACTGGCTCCTGTGGAATGATGGATGATGTGTCCCGAGAACCAGAGAGAGAAATGACGAGGAACCTCTTTCCAGAAAGCAACTATCTACCCGACTTTCCCATAAGGGTGCCCCTGGGAGAGGGAGACTGGGGAGCGGTCTCGAAATCTGACCTAGGGCAAGCTACCAGCTGCATCCCTCTGTCCCAGTCTCCTGGGGCCCTGAGGACCCTGACGCCTCAGGAACACAGCGTGATCTGGTGCCTGGGTAGACATGGACTGAGGGTCAATGTCTATTAACATCTCATGATGTCTATTAACATCTCTTGATGTCCTTAGGCCTCCTCTGTCCATTTGATTACTAATGATGAGCCTTGTTTAGAGATGACATCACACCGCAAAGGGTATCTTGAATTTGGGTGATTTTAAAGGGATCTAAAATTCTAACTCTCGCTAGGTAAACTGTTAAGTGATGACTTTAAGCTCATTTTTATGCTGATTTTTTAAAAGATTTTATTTATTTATTTAAGAGAAAGAGACAAAAGCAATGGGGAGGGGCAGAGGGAGAGGGAGAAGCAGGCTCCCCGGCTGAGCAGGGAGCCCGACACAGGGCTTGATCCCAGGACCCCAAGATCATGACCTGAGCTGAAGGCAGATGCTTAACAACTGAGCCACCCAGGCGCCCCTCTGTCTGAAATTAAAAAAAAAAAAAAAGCATTATGTTGAGTGAAAGAAGCCAGTCACAAAAGACCACACATTACATGATTCATTCATATAAAATGTCCAGAACAGGAAGTCTATAGAGACAGAAGAAATACATTGGTGGTTGGTTAGTATTGGGAAGCACAGAGGACAGTGAATGGTAGCTAGAGGGCCAGCATTTCTCTTTGAGGTGACGAAAATTTCCAAAAATTGACTGGGGTGATAGTTGCATGGACCTATGAAGACACTGAAACCACTGAGCTGTTGGCTTGAAATGGGTAAGTTGAATGTATTGAAGTTATATCTCCATAAAGCCGTTCAAACAACATAACTCAGGGGCGCATTGGGCTGCATTCACAGAATAGCCGCTGACCCAGGGTTCTGAGGGATTGGAGCACCCGCGGGATTCAGGTCTGGGGCACCACTGTTTGTGAAGGACAGGGAAAATGTCAGGAGGAAGGACTTCTGGACCTCAAGGCAAACAGATGGAGTTGTTTGTGGCTGTTAATCCTGGGGACAGAAAATGGCAGCCCACAAATATTTAGAGAGTTGTGTCATTGAAGAAAAAAGAATCTCATTCTGTATAATTGATGAAGGTCACATGGGAATCAATTTGGGATCAGCATGTGGTAGAGATTTTCAAAGCTAGAGTCCTTTTTCTTTTAGGATTTTATTTATTTGAGAGAGAGAGAGTGAGAGAGAGCATGAGCCGGGGGCCAGGGTGGGGGTGGGGGCAAAGGGAGAGGGAGAAGCAGGCTTCCCACTGAGCGGGGAGCCTGACTCAGGGCTCGATCCCAGGATCCCAAGATCATGACCTGAGCCAAAAGTAGGCAGTCAACCAACTGAGCCACTCAGGCACCCCAGTTAGAGTCCTTTATATACATACTTATTTGTATAGTTATATATAGGAGGAGCCATGTGTGAGAAAAGAGTTCCCCATCAAAACAGTATCCAAGGGGCACCTGGGTGGCTCAGTCAGTCAAGCAGCTGCCTTCAGCTCAGATCATGATCCCAGGGTCCTGGGATCGAGCTCCATGTGGGGGCTCCCTGCTCAGTGGGGAGCCTGCTTCTCCCTTTCCTGCTCCCCCACTTGTACTCTCTCTGACAAATGAATAAATAAAATCTTAAAAAAAAAAAACAGTATCCAAAACCATGTGGGGGCCATCTATCTGGGGTGTTAAGAGGGATTCCTGGGGCACCTGGGTGGCACAGTCAGTTAAGTGACTGACTTGGTTTCGGCTCAGGTCATGATCTCTTGGGATCTCACGGGATCAAGCCCCGAGTTGGGCTCCACACTCATCGCAGACTCGGCCTGGGATTCTCTGCCTCTCCCTCTGCCTCTCCTTCCCCACCCCCACCACTGGTGTGCATGCACTCCCTCTCTTCTCAAATAAATAAATAAAATCTTAAAAAAGAAAAAAAGAGGAGCAGATATGTCTTGAAATCTCACCTCTCAGATATACTTGCTACTTCCCCTTTAAATTTTGATATATTTTCCATATTTGCTTTAGTTAAGAGTTCACTGTTTTCATGAGGAAAAAAATACAATAAACTTGATAATGTTAAATACTAAAGTTCAACACTGCTGTTACGACATCCTGTGTGCTCTTAGATGAGTTAACTTTTACCTCCAACATCTTTTGCTAAAAGGACAGCAGGCTACAGTACCAAGAGTTAGGTGCCAGGAAAACTCGGATCTGGGATCTAGTCTCCATTCTCCACCATCATCTCCATCCCCACAATCATCATCATCACCACCATCACCACCATCCTACCCCATCACCACCACCACCACCACCACCACCATCTATCTCTACCATTATTAGGAGCAGTTATGAAGTGCCTTTAGGCAAGTCACTCTAACCTTCTAGATTCTATGCTTGCATCTTAGGCCTGTTTGCCTATCTTTCATTAAACATCTCCTTGACCCTATGAAGAATTTGAAGAGCCTTTCCTTATGCCATGCTTACCAGGGTCCCAGCGGACTTATGGGCATTCAATTCTATGCGTCGACTGCTGAATAGGCACTCAGTTTTAAATTTGTATTAAAATTCTCTGTAGCCCATCTCTTGGGAACTTCTCTGTTGGAACTTTTTACTATCAAGTTCTCAGTCTCTAAGACCAGTTTTCTTGGAAGACTTAACCACACAAATGCATCCAAGAGAGAGTGGGAGGGAAGCCAACACCACGAGAACGACACCCTCAGTCCAGTGGTTGTGAAGCCCAGTCTTCTGAGCAAAGCTCCCCCAAAGAATCTGGGCAGTCTTTGATTTTTCCGGACTCCATCCTTGACCTGTTGCCTCATAGGAGAGCGTGTTTCTGAGAGACACCATCAAGACATTCCACTGGTTTATACTACATCCAAATCTCGGGCGATGCCTTTGAACCCCTCTGACAAACTACAAACTTAGGAACCGACATTTGATACAACACTCAGCGGATTCAAAGCACCGGGCGCGGGAAGAAGGGAGGGCATGGGCGAAGGCTCTTTGATTCAATGTGTTTCTTTCTCTCTGTGCTCGGATGGGATCTCAGGCACCGCCTGGCAACCCCCAGGTTCACGTGCTCACTTTCTCAAGAGGGTCTCCGGGCAAGCTCCCGCTCAGAAGTCTCCAGCCAGGCACAATGGGAGAGCTTGGTTGCTGGTTGAAATCACCAAGCATTTCCACGGATAAACATTCAAGCAGGAAGAGGAAGGTGTGGAGGAGCAATGTCTCTCAAGAAAGAGAGGGATGGGAAGAAAATCAAAGTACTAGCAGTCACAGCATCTCACGCTCCAAAGGGGCAGGCTTATCTCCACACAGACGTTCCTTCGCAGGGCATGACTGTCTAACCTCCGTGCCACGGTTTTTATCCCTCCAAACCAGTTTTAGCTTTTGCCAAGATGGATGTTGGGTCCGAATTAAAACCAGAGTCACTTATCTTTGCCAAAGCATATGCTTTTCCTTCCACGATGAAAAGCTAGGGAGATAGGTACCTCCTGCTCAGAATGTGCCCCTTCCAAAGTTATCAGACCCCGGCGGCTTGCTGGGAGCCAGAGACTCACCCCCAGAGGGGCAGAAGCCCCCTGGAGATAAAGGAGGAGACCATGAAAAAGGAAGACATAGGGCTTTGCGGCCAAGGGGGAGGGAAAGAAGCAGGTCTCTGGATGTGTGTGGTTCTATTCTGTTTGCTAAGAAAAGAGGCTTTTAGAAGGTTGTGCACCCTGGTTTCCCGAATCTCGGCTCAGACTCCTTTATTTGTACCTCCTCCTTAGGCCTAATTTGGGGCACAAGATGAGACTTCCAGGCACGTTTTTGGTTAAGAAATAAAGCTCGAAAGAAATCCTGACTTTTGCAACGACACAGATGGACCTTGAGGGCATTGTGGCAGTCGGGAGAAGACAAAGCCATGTGATCTCAAACCAGACTCACAGATAGAGGGAACAGACTGGTGGGGGCCAGAGGAAGGGGTGGGCGTGGACAAAATGGGTGAAGGGGGCCAAAAGGCACAAAACCCAGTTATAAGAAAAATAAGTCCTGGAGATACAACGCACAGCAAAATACTGTAGTTACCAACGCTGTTTGTATCTTTGAAAGTTGCTGGGAGAGTAGATCTTAACAGTTCTCATGGCAAGAAAAATATTGTAACTATGTGAGCATGTTTACTAAGTTTATTGTGGTGATCGTTTTGCAATATACGCATGGATCAAATTATTATGTTGTACATCTAAAACTAACCCAACGTTACATGTCACTCATATCGCCATTTAAAAAATAAATATATTATACACTGAAAAAAGAAAGAATGTATTTTTTAAAAGACCTGGAAAGCCATTGAAAGCCAATGTCTAGTGTCTCCCTCTCCCCTCTGCTTGCCAAGGAGACGAATTCTCTCGGAAGCCTGCTCCCCGAATCTGCAAAATGGTCAAAAGGGAAATGCAGACTCAGCCCAAAGGGAGCCTACTCTGGTTGGGGGAAGGGGATGAAGGTTGGAGTGTGTTTCTGTCCTCCTGGGTAGAGGAGGGTGTGTGCTTTGGCAAGAGACACAAGACCAGGCTTGTATGAATGGTGATCAGCAAGCCCACGTTTTGGGGACTCAGAAAAGCCCCCAGTCCCTCTAAGCCATGACTGTGCACCATGCATCTCTCAGCTCCCATTAGCCCGGGCATCTATAGCTGTTTTTTGGAGTCTGAGACCCAGAGTATCAACGCTGGGCCTGCCTCATAAACATTAGTTGCTGCTTTACGTTCATTATTAATAATTATGGACTACACCAGGTATAGGTTCTAGGATATGTGGCTGTGTATTAGACTGTCCGTGTCACTAAATTTCTTCAAGATGAGGGAAATAAAAACCAAGCGTATCTCCTCCGAGGCCAAATGAAACAGAGAGAGGAAGCTGACGAGTGGCAAGTCACTCGGGGACGAATCCAATTTCTCAGAAGTGGAAAAATAATTACAAACGTTAAAACGCACACACAAAGACCCCATGATGATTTTGAGCAGTCTGTCTTTTTTCCTCTTATGCCCACTGACCTCCTCTTATGGTTAAAACTAGCAGCTGTCTTACAGAACCTTCAAGTTCTCAGAGTGTGGAGGATGGAGAACCCCTCCGAGCAGGAATTCTGGAAGCCCAGGGCCCTGCGACTTTGTATCTCAGGGAGATAGGACCGGGCAGCACGGACCCCACCCTAATCGCTACAGCGCGGGCACCGGCCGGAAATGTGTGTTGTTAGTGCCCTCTAGTGGCCAAAGCGTGGCTGAACTTTAAAAGAGATTTTTCACCCTGAGCTGGGTGTTGAGTGCTTTTGAAAAGCTATTTTGCAACGTGTCTGTTGCCTTGCTCCTGGATTGGGAACAGCTTTTGACTCCAGGATGCTGGTTCTTTCATTGTAAGCTGTCTCTAACCCTCTTGGGGGATGCTGGTGAGTTTGAAACTGGCAAGCTGTAATTATTCTCAAGAAAACTTCTAGCCTCCCGAGTAAGCCGTTCTTCGCCTGCATGATTTATTCTTCTTCTTTTTTTTTTTAAAGATTTTATTTATTTATTTGACAGAGCGAGACACAGCGAGAGAGGGAACGCAAGCAGGGGGCAGTGGGAGAGGGAGAAGGAGGCTTCCCGCCGAGCAGGGAGCCCGATGCAGGGCTCGATCCCAGAACCCTGGGATCATGACCTGAGCCGAAGGCAGACGCTTAACGACTGAGCGACCCAGGCGCCCTGCATGATTTCTTCTTGACTGCCTATTCCCCCAAATCAGCATCGTCATATTTACAAATGTCTTTTGTTGCCCCAGGGCCTTTGGCAAAATCATTTTTCTTCTTCATGCTAATCGTGTGCCTTGCAAAGGCGCTCAAAATCAAGGATCCTCCTTGACCTAGAAATTCCACTTCTAGAAATTTTTGCTGAGTAATCACCATGGATCCAAGCAAGACTGGGGATAAGCTACTTGTCAAAGGATTCTTCATGATAAAGAGAAAAAAGGCCCTGCAAACTCCCTAAGTGTCCAGCAATATAGAATTTGATAAATTACAGTTCAACTGATGAAGTGAGATGTTGTAATTAAGAATGACATATTCTCGACGATGCTCAAGAAGATCCTTTTGGCTAACAGATGGGGACACTAGAGGTCCAGAAGAGGTGACTTTCCTGGCGTCTCACACAAAACCTGGGTGATGTTCCCTTTGTGATAAGTTATTGAGCTGTACATTTTCCGAATGTATGTATATTGTATAATTTTAAAAGTCTGACCAGAAAAAATTAGATATCTTAATCCCTAATTAATTTAACACTCTTTTTTCTGATGCCATTCTGCCCTCAGGAAGAAAGAAAGATGTACCAAAGAGGGAAAAATAGAATTGTGGCCTCTGGTAACTAGATTTTAAATTGTATTTAGAACATTGCATTGAATGAGCCAGATTTTCCTGCAAATGGCTTTGTGGTGAATTGGAAGATGATGCGAAATGCCACTCAGCTGAAGGTCACAACTTGTTAGAGGCGTGGAAAACAATGTACTAAACATTCTTGGCTCCCCGGAGATTGGCGATTATCAGCGAATCTCACAAATTCATATGTCCTTATTGCCATAACAACTGTGAATCCCCATATCGGTTGCTGTTATTTTAAAAGCCCATAGAGTGGAGGGAAACAATTTGCCCTGAATGTCTAAGGTGACTTAGAACTCTTCTCTATAGTTCCTTTTAAGAAACAGAGAAAAGACGAGTGATTTTTGAGTTACACGTAATGAGGACTTATTTTTTTTAAAGATTTTATTTTATTAGCGAGAGAGAGAGAGAATGAGCAGGGGGGAGGGACAGAGGGAGAGGAACAAGCAGACTCCCCGCTGAGCAGGGAGCCTCACACGGAGCTCGATCCCAGGACCCTGGGATCATGACCTGAGCGGAAGGCAGATGCTTAACAGACTGAGCCACGCAGGTGTCCCGGTGAGGACTTATTTTGTGTCTGTCATCCTGACACAATGGTAAGAAACAACTCTGGCCCGGACCTCAAGATGCCCTCCATCTGGCCAGGAAGAAGTTTTACATCCATGAAAAAAAAGAGACCCATATGAGGCAAGTAAATGCAGAACACAGAGTATATGTGTTACAGGGTTTCTGGAACAAAATCAAGTTGAGACACTTTGAGTCAGATTAATATGGATGCATGTCAGGAAAGACAGGTGACTCTAGCTCAGTACCCCTATTTATATAAGGGGGGATATTAGTGCTCGCTGCTGTAAGGATGAAATAAGAAAATGCACATTGCTAGAATATTAAATGCTCAAACTTGTCCATCGAACACTAATTATTATTAGCAAATCTCTCTGATCCTGGACAACTGGAGGGCCCTAGTAGAAACGTTCCATCTTTGTATCAGGCCAGGTGTGGAGGTTCTAACTTTAACAAATGGTTTCTCAAGCTGAGAAATAACCCTTTCTACATCTTTTGCCTGTTTCTCTCAGTAGATGGTACCCTTGAGACCTTCATCCTCGGGGGATCTTTTTTTTTTTTTTTTAATCCCGGGGAGAAAGAACCAGGTTTTGTGCCAAGCACAAGTGCAGAGGACAAGGTTAATCAATTTGGCCAATTCCTAAAAATCCTGTTTTCCAAACATTGTCACCACACCATAAATTGCTTAAGAAATGTGGCCATAAATCAATGAATCGGAGGCAGACAGCCCTGCTTTGGCAAATAACCGTCGGACCATTTGGGGATTCTGGGGGCAACTGAGTCAGCGGTCACCGTCTGCACTTCCCTTTGCCGGGTCGTGCGACCTTGAGAAAGACATGCAGGCCCTGGTACCTGAAGATCTGGCTTTGAATCCCAGCTCTGACTCCAGCTCGTTGTGTGACCTCCGGCAGGCTACTAGCCCACTTCCTCCTCCATGAAAGGGGGAGATTGCATCAGCGAAGCTCAGACCCTGAGATGGCAAACATTAAAGCTGATGTCTGTTAAGTACTTCTGCTGTTCTAAGCACTGTGCTACCCAGTTTTATCTGACACAACCCTACGAGGTAGGTATTATTAGAGCTCCTAGTTCATAGATGGGGAGATTGAGGCACAGCGCCATCAGGCTACTTGCCCAGGGTCACAACTCTAAGCAAACAACGGAAGCAACCTTTGACCCAGGCGGTATAGCCCCACAGTGCACGCCCCTAGCTACCGTACTGTTCCACCTCCCAGTCTGTGAGAGCCTGCCATCCACGGCTCTATCCCCAGGCTGGACATGGATCAACAAGAAGGATAAATAAACTTGAACGTCCATCACTTGAGACTGACCATGAGAGTATTAAGTTTTTATCACCATAGCAGGATCTTAAAGAATGTCGGGGCCAGCTGAGTCATTAGGAATCACTTAGTTTAGCTATATCCCTAATTTTCAAATGGGGAAATCGACACCCTGTAGGGGTTTGATGACACAGTTATAAGTTATTTGAGACTTCTCCTGTAGAGAAATGGGGTCTACAGTCCCCTTGAATCTGGGCTGAATTTAAGGACTTGCTTAAAACCAGTAGAATTTGGTGGAAATGAGGTAGTGTGGTCTTTTGAGTCTGGGTTAGAAGTCGAAGCAGCTTCCACCTTATTTGCTGGCACATTCTTACCTGGACCCTGACCTTCCATAAAAGAAGTACAATTTCCCTGAGACTTCCATGCCGGTCAGATCACGTGCAGACACACTGGTTGCATCCCAGCGGGGCAGCTGACAGCCGGCCAACCCTGCGAGTGAGCCATCTTGGGTCCCCAAGCCCATCATGCCACCATAGGCCTGTAGCTTCAATCACTGTCTGATTGCAACCACAAAAGAGACCTCAAGCAAGAACTGCCCAAATGAGCCCTTCTGGAATTCCTGACCCACAACACTGAGAGCAAAATAAAATATTTTTTTAAACCACTAAGCGCTGGGCTACTTTGTCACACACACACCAGTAGGAACTAGAACATATCCAGAGGGGGAAGTGACTGGGTATGGCAGTGGCAAGTCCAGAGCTAAAAATCCAGTTTTCCTGGCCATTCGCCAGAGTTCTGCCTCCCATGAGGCCACCCGGAGGCTATTTCTCAAGCTCTCTGGGGATGCCTTCCCAGGGACTATTCTCACCGGTGTTGCACTTTCTAACAGACCTGTGTGCTCAGTGCCAAGAAACATAGAAGAAAAGTCACATCTTTGGCAAGAGACACAAGACCAGGGAGAAGAGACAAGTCTCCCATGCAGAATTCAAAATAATCTCTGTAGATACTCTGCTGTGCAAGCCATGGAATGTAACACCCAGCCCTTACGTGTGGTCTGGGCAAAGTGATTTTCTTCCCAAGAATATGGCATGAAACGGGAAGAAAGACTAAGCTTGCAGTGGTGAAACCTGATGAATAGTACCTTAGCCAGGTGATCTGAGTCAGGTATCAACCATGGAAGGTCATGCAGGCACCTCGGACGCGATGTGACGAGAGGGGCACTTGATCTCTCTGGTCTTTCTCCCCACAACCCTTGACCCCAGTCTAATCATGAGAAGAACACCCAAAAAAAATCCTAACTGAGGTACATTTTATGAAACACCTGCCCAGAACATCTCAAAGCTGTCAAGCTCATCAAAAACAAGGCAAGGCTGAGAAACTGTCACAGCCAGGAGGAACCCAAGGAGACACGACATTTGAATGCAATGTGGGATCCTGAGTGGGATCTTGGGACAGAAAAGGGATGTTAGGTAGAGGCTAAAGAAATCTGAACAAAACAGAGACTTGAGTCAATAACACTGTATCAATATTGGCTCCTTGCTCAACAGGGAGCCTGCTTCTCCCTCTCCCTCTGCCGCTCCCCCTGCTTGTGCTCTCTCTCTCTGGCAAATAAATAAATAAATAAAATCTTAAACAAAAAAAAAGAAGAACCAAGAATCTAAGAATAATAAATACATTCTTTAAAACCAAGTCTGTACATGGCCAAATAAAGGATGTTTTTAATGGTTGCAGCTGTGGACATATCATTTCTATCATCTTTCAAAACTATGGCTCATACATATGTCTCATATTTATGGACATACATGTTGTGTGTGTGTGTGTGTGGGTGTGGGTGTGCATGTCTTGTTTTCTTTTTCTTTTTTACCTGGAAATCTGATGGACCTGTGTCCCACATCATTACCATGTGACCAAGTTACTCAACTTGAACCTTATTTTCTCACCTGTATGATGGGGATGAAGCTGTCCATTTGAAATAATTCGTTGAAATCCACCTTGATAATGGCCTCACCGGTTAGTTAATAAGAGGATTAAATACGGTAATACATGCAATATACTAAGCACAGCATCTGATGTATAGTAAGAGTCACTAAATTGTTCTAGTGATAAAGACAGGACTACTACTAATAAGACTGACCATGTTTTGGGCAGTTACTATTTATCAGCCGTGTTGTGAATGTTTTACCTCTGTTGACTCACTTAACGTTCCCAATAACTCTGAGTGATGGGTAATATTATTATTTTCCATTTAACAGGTAAGGAAACAGGCTCAGAGAGGTTAAGATACCTACTTGGGGCCACACAGCCAAGAAGAGGCAGCAGCGATGGGAAGTTCCTAGCCCAGTATCTGGCACCTCAGTGCTCATCCACAGCCAGCCTCCTCCCCCTTTGAGGGTATGGATCAAACTTCCGGGACCCCTGCGTGCCTGGAGGTGGGCCTTGGGGTTTGCCTTTGAATGCCAACTCCTAGCTGTGTGGCTTTAGGCTAGTTACCCAACCTCTCTGTGTCTGGAAAATGCACAATATACTAATGCCTCCCCCCAGGAGTGTTACCAGGTTTTAAAGAGTCGTAGATGGAAATAGGAATCACTCAGCCCAGCACCTGGCATCGAGTAAAATCTCAAAACCGTAAGTGGTAATGGCATCAAAGATGATGATGATGGTGGTGATCTAGACACACAGACATTTATCTACTCCGGCGTCAGGTTGTTCCAGCAGCTTGTTTCAGAAACTAAAGTTCCTTGAGGCAAAATAATTGATTTCATCTCAACTTTTGCCCACACAGTCTGAAGATGCTAGTGATCATCCTTTTCATATCCTGTTTAGTCTGTCCCAAGAAGCTGGACGACTCCCTGGCTGGAATAGCAAGAGATGAAGATGAGAACCGCATGTATATAAACACACACACTCATGGGCGTGCACACACGTGTCCACACGCACACAGTGCTATCAACATCTGCCTAAAGCGCAGTCTGCTTAAAAGATGTTTTACTTAGGTTGTGCGTCAACTCTACTCCAATTGGAAAGCATTAAAAAGATAAAACTCCCTGGAAAATAAAAAATAAAAAGGTAAAAATAAAGAGCATTTAAAACAAACAAATAAAAGGTGTTTTACTTCAGATCAATGGTTTTTTTTTCATTTAATATACCTCATTAAAGGGTTACAAAGACATCAACATTGGAGTGTTTTTCTTGTCTTTGAAAAATAATACCCTTATGTTTATTTCCTGTTTAAAAATTAATATATGCTGATTGTAATGAGTTAAAAAAAATGCGTTACATAGAGAAGAGCTTAAGAATCTTAAAATCCCCGATCTTCACCAACCCACTGCCCCCCAAACAACCACAGTTGGCAGTTTGTGGAATGTTCCAGAGAGGAGGTAAGGCAGTGGTAGACAGAGGGTGGGCGAAGATTTGGACAAGATGAACACTAATGAGGTAAAATGTTCAGACAGGAGATTAAGGACTCTTCTGTACTATCTAACTAAATAAAGATGGAATAGAAAGAATGTCACAGTTACACTGGAAGGAAAAAAAACTGAAACAAAAACATTAGCGAATTCTAGTTGAGGTTTAATGGTGCTGTATCCCCATGCCATAATTTATAATAAATAATAAAATAAAATAATCATAGATCTATGTATTTGTATATATACACACACACACACACGGTAGATCTCGATGAAGGGTAAGTTTGCCTCTCAGAGGATAGCTGAAGACTATTTTATTATTTTTTTAATTTTTTAAAGATTTTATTTATTATTTATTAGAGAGAGAGAGCACGTGAATGGGCAGAGGCAGAGGGAGAGGGAGAAGCAGGCTCTCTGCTGAGCAGGGAGCCTGATGTGGGACTCGATCCCAGGACCCTGGGATCATGACCTGAGCCGAAGGCAGATGCTTAACAGACTGAGCCACCCAGGCGTCCCTATTTTATTTAATTTTAAAGATTTTGTTTTTTAAGTAATCTCTACACCCAACATGGGGCTCAAACTCACAACCCCAAGATCAAGAGTCACATGATCCACTGACTGAGCCAGCCAGGGGCCTCTGAAGGTGTTTTAAGTGTCACTACCCCGAGGAGAGGGAAATGGTATTGGAATCCAGTGAGTAGGGGCCACGGATGCTGCTTACAATGTACAAGACAGTCCCCACATCAAAGAATTATCTGGCCCCATGGCGCCTGCCTGGTTCAATTGGTGGAGTATGTGACTCTGTCTCGGTGTTGTGAGTTCGAGCCCCAGGTTGGGTGGAGAGATTACTTAAAAATAAAATCTTAAAAAAAAGAATGATCCAACTCCAAATGTCAATAGTCCTGGCTGCACAGAGTTCTGAGGCCACATCACTGAAAGCCGAGTTTGGTAGGAGGAAACTTGAGAAAATACAAAGCTACACATTTCAGTAGCTTTGCTCGACAGAAACTACTTCTCATTTGCATGAATTCCAATAATTAATTCAGAAGTCAGTGAACGTGCCTGTGAATTCTCAGGAGCAGACCTTGGAGCGGAGGAACTGGAACCTCTTGGATTCACCCCTGCCCCAAGATGATGCAGAGGTATAAACATCCAGACATTAGGTTTATGGGCCCTGGAATGTGAGAGATGCAGGAGTTCACATCACCCTTGCCGGTGTCCCCAAAACTGATGTGGTTCTTCTTTTTTTAAAGATTTTATTTATTTATTTGAGAGACAGAGAGAGCACGAGCAGGGGGAGGGGCAGAGGGAGAGGGAGAAGCAGGCTCCCCGCTGAGCAGGGAGCTTCACTCGGGGCTCGATCCCAGGACCCCCGTATCATGACCTGAGCTGAAGGCAGCCACTTACCCAACTGAGCCCCCCAGATACCTCTGACATGGCACTTATCAATGGTGCCCATCAGAATCCTCCAGGTGCCCTTTCTCAGACACAAGGGACGGGGTCTCACCCTGGGTCCTCTGAGGATGAGCCCTCATGAATGCACGTGTTAGTCTGGGTTTCCCGGAAAGCAGGTGGTGAGGCAAAGATGTAGGAGGCTCCGAAACAAAGTTAGGTGGCAGGTCATCTCAGGAAGCAAAGAAGGGAGTAGGAGAACAAGACAAAAACAGAAGAAAAGCCAATAAAAGGGTTTTAATGAACTACTTATCCCAGCAAATACTGATGCCTCAACCCCCCTGCTGCCTTTGGAGAATTGTCGAGAATTTTCCTGCTGGAGAACTCTGGGGTGTGTCTACTTAGTCCTGTCCGCTATGGCATGATGTTAGCCTCCCTGCAGCGGCTGGCTTCTTGGACAAAGCAAAGCAGAAAACACAATGGTGCATGCTTGACGGGTGCTTCACAAAAGCCAAGAGCTATTCCCATAGCCAGGCTGAAACCAGATGTGTCCTAAGCCCGACATGCAGTTTTTCTTTGGAAATTAACAGCCTCTCAAGTTTTTATCTGCTTCCCTCACCTTTCAGAAGGGCCATCTCTCTGTGGTGTGTGGTGGTTAAAGCCTCCTGGTTTCACAAGTGTTGGCGAGGATGTGGAGGAAAAGGAGTTCTTGTGCACTGTGGGTGGGAAGGCAAGCTGGTACGGCCACCGTGGGAGACAGTATGGCGGTTCCTCAAACAATTAAAAATAGAACTACCCTATGATCCAGCAATCACACTCCTGGGTATTTATCCAAAGAAAATGAAAACACCGATTCAAAAAGATATAGGTACCCCTATGGTTATTGCAGCATTATTTCCAAAATTCCAAGATATGGAAGCAGCCCAAGTGTCCAGCCACGGCTGAATGGATAAAGAAGATGTGAGGTATACAATGGACTATTACTGAGCCATAAAAAAGAATGAAATCTAGCCATTTGCAATAACATGGATGGACCTAGAGGGTATTATGACAAGGGAAATAGTCAGAGAAAGACAAATACCATATGATTTCACTCGTATGAGGAATTTAGGAAGCAGGACAAATGAACAACAAAAAAGAGACAAACAAAGACAAACTCTTAAATACAGAGAACAAATGGGGAGGATGGGAATTAAGAGTCCACTTACCGGGGGCGCCTGGGTGGCTCAGTCGTGAAGCGTCTGCCTTCGGCTCAGGTCATGGTCCCGGGGTCCTGGGATCGAGCCCCACATCGGGCTCCCTGCTCCGCGGGAAGCCTGCTTCTCCCTCTGCCATGTCCCCTGCTTGTGTTCCTGCTCTTGCTATCTCTCCGTCAAATAAATAAAATCTTTAAAAGAAATAAAAAAAAATAAAATGATGCAGCATATTCATTGACAAGGCAAGAATTAATATGATATTATTTGTAGAGGTAACAGATTACAAGGCAATATTACAGCACGATTTCACTTTTTTTTTTTCTTAAGAAACGTGCATAAAAAAGTGGGGCAGACTCTGGAAAACATCATGGAGTTTCCTCAAAAAGTTGAAAATAGAGCTATTCTATGAGCCAGTTTGTACTACCAGGTATTTACCCTAAAGATACAAATGTAGTGATCTGAAGGGGTGCCTGCACCCCAATGTTTATAGCAGCAATGTCCACAACAGCCAAACTATGGAAAGAGCCCAGATGTCCATCAGCAGATGAATGGACAAAAATGATGTGGTAGAGCTATACAACGGAATACTACTCAGCCATCAAAAATGAAATCTTGCCATTTGCAACAATGTGGATGGAACTAGAGGTATTATGCTAAGTGAAATAAGTCAATCAGAGAATGACAATTATCATATGATTTCACTCATATGTGGAATTTAAGAAACAGAACAGAGGAGCACAGGGGAAGGGAGGGTAAAGTAAAACAAGACAAAATCAGAGAGGGAGAGAAACTTAAGAGACTCTTAATCGTAGGAAAGAAACTGAGGGTTTGCTGGAGGGGATGGGGGGCGGGGGTAGAATGATGGGGTAAGTGGGTGATGGACATTACAGAGGGCACGTGATGTAATGAGCACTGGGTGTTATATAAGACTGATGAATCACTGACCTCTAACCTCTGAAACTAATAATACACTATATGTTAATTAATTGAATTTAAATTTAAAATACTGTAAAAAAAAAAAAAAGAGTGGGGCAGAAAACTCACCCCAAATTGAACTGCATTATACTTAGATCAGTGGAATTACAAGTGGTTTTATTTTTTACTCTATTCTTTCATATTTTTTTCTTGTGTCCATGGCATAAATACACTGTCTACTGTTTTAAAACTTGAAAGTGAGACCTGGAAATGCAACAGCAAGTTAGAGGCGGTGACAAATGGTAAGAGCTGCGGTCCAACTCTCTCTGTTTGGAAGATCAGCTCCTTGCGCGTCAAGCAGGGATGTTTTGAGCAACAAAAAGCTTCCAGTGAGGGGCACTTGGTGGCTCAGTCAGTTGGGCGCGTGCCTTCGGCTCAGGTCATGATCCCAGGGTCCTGGGATCGAGTCCCATGTTGGGGTCCTTGCTCAGCAGGAAGCCTGCTTCTCCCTCTGCCTGCCGCTCCCCCTGCTTGCGTGCTCAATCTCTCTCTCTCTGACAAATAAATAAATAAAATCTTAAAAAGAAAAAAAAAGCTTCCAGTGAAAACCATTCTTTTTTTTTAATTTTTTTTATTGTTATGTTGTTATGTTAATCAGAAAACCATTCTTTTAAGAAGATGTAATATACTGTTTAAAATGGAAGCAGGCGTCTCTAATCTCTGGACTATTCGACACTGGTTTCCAAGTTTGCCTTCCTGGACATTCCAAGGAAGGAAAAGGCGGAAGTGAGGGACAGAGAAGGTAGGCCAGACGCAGGGCTGGAAGGCGCCAAGGAAATGGGCAGAATCTAAGCAACACTGAAGGTGGGGGCTGGGGAGCAAAATTCTTGCCTTGGGGAAAAATATTTGTCTCCCCCACAATGCTCCATTTATACCATAATTCATGTCCCAATAGGCAGTTATGAGGTTCCAAGAAATGTGTAGGAAGGAGGAGAAACAAAGTGCAAATTAATTACCTCAGCTTTCAAGACACCTTCCCCTTTCCCTATCTGAGTAGCCTATGTCCCGAGTGTTTGCACAATTCAGGGCTGAACCGTCGCGCACAGAGACTTCTTAGATACTCAGGACAGTAACTGCAGAGGGCCCCTGGCACATCAATATTCCTGGGGCTTTCTTTTTATTATTTATAATTTGCTCAGTAATTCTCTCAAGTGATTAACCAAAAGCCCTGGCATTTGTCTAAGAAAAGAAAATGTCTTTCTACTTCTCTATCCGAAATAAAAAGCAGCCTTTTCCCTGGCTGGGAAGGCAAGACACAGGGCATCTCGGCCTCTAATGAGTCAGCTTTTCTTTAAGGAACGGGATATGGGAGATTGAGAGAAAAGAAGATCAGGCAATAGTGGGCGCCTGGGTGGCTCAGTCGTTAAGCGTCTGCCTTCGGCTCAGGTGATGATCCCAGGGTCCTGGGATCGAGCCCTGCATCGGGCTCCCTGCTCCACGGGAAGCCTGCTTCTCCCTCTCCCACGCCCCCTGCTTGTGTTCCCTCTCTCGCTGTGTCTCTCTCTGTCAAATAAATAAAGAAATAAAATCTTTAAAAGAAAAAGAAAATCAGGCAATAGAAATAAAGAAGAAGGAAATTCAAAGTCACCCTTACAGAAATAACCAAGGATAGTTTTCCTCATACGTCTGAAAATTGCAGCCCTCCTGAGTTCTTCCTCAGGAAGAAATTCTCTCTCTCTTCTCTCCAGAGATTAGATAAAATTATGATTGTGAGAATCAGGGATTTGCCTCACGGTTAAATGGGAACAGCCATAGGAATTATGAATTTCAATATACAGATTACATTTATCTATGTTTCAACCAGGGTCTTTGACCCTCCCAGTATCATTCTTACCTTTGTGAACGGGTTGTCCAAAGATTCTCTCAAAGCAGAGGAAACCTTGGCTTAAATGAAATTTCTCAAACAAGACCAGAATGCCCAGTAGTGAAAGTGAGAGTGGCTGGAATGCCACTCAGGGATAAAAAGGAGCAAATCATTGCTCTACACAACCTGGATGGAGCACAACAGAATTCTGCAGAGTGAAAAAAAGCCCACCTCAGAAGCTTCCGTTCAGCACGAGTCCACTGATGTCACGTTCCTGAAATGACAACATTATAGAGATGGAGAACAGATGGGTGTTGCCAGGGGTTAGGGTCCCATCATTGTGCAAGATGGCACCACTGGGGGAAACTGGGCAGAGGGATATGGTATCTCTGTGTTCTTTTTTGCAACTGGAGGTGAATCTACAATCATCTTTAAGCCTTTTGAAAAATGGAGCTGTTTTAGAGTCTGGAGAGAGATGACTTCTTCCCCACTCCTGTCCCTTCTGAAGTGAGCACCGCAGAGCCCAGTGGGGACACCACAGGTCATGGCCAGAGACACTTGGCAAGGATGAGCTCAAGCCCAGAGACCGTGATGACTTGCTCAGGGTGAACAGCGAGTGGGTAGCAACCTCGTCTCACACCTCCAGATGGCCAGCCAGAGCCCCTTTCCCCTAAATCCCAATGATTTGGTTCTTGCCACACATTTGCCTAAAGACCGACTTTGCTAAACGCAAGGGAGCAACTTAAAATAATTCATACTGTTGGCCAACAACGTCTAGTAAAACCCGCTAGGGAAGATAATCCCATCTTGCCATTTCATAAGTGAAGAAACTAGAACACAGAGGGTTGAAGTAATGTGGCCAATGGGATAATTAGCCAATGGCTCCACAGGGCCTGGAACCCCCCATGCACTGGCCCAGAAGGGCCCCTCGAGCGAGGCAGAGACCACAAGGCTCCTGCAGGCTCCATGGGTCTGTGTGTGCAAGTGTGGGCGCGTGTGCGTCTTTCAGAGGAGAAGCCGGCTTGTTTGCTAAGGCTGAGGTGTAAACACGATTTGGGTTTAAAACTCAGCAGCTCTGCCAGAACCGTGTTCTTCTCCTCTGCCCTCCCCTGGAGGCGTTCAGTGTGCTCAGGAATCTCCCCTTTTGCCACTGGGGAACCCCAAAGTGACAGCACCTTGGCAGCCGGCCTGAAGGCTCCGGTCAATGCAGCCCAGCTGGGCTTGACACGGAATGAGGGGAAGCCCCAAAAGTTGGGTACCTCAGCCTTCCAGGGCTGGCCTCAGGCCAATGACGCAGGGACTGTGTTCGAGGTCCCATCCTTGTCTCCCACCCCGGCTTCCACCTTCCAGAGATGCTTAAATAGCTTCCCCCCTCAGCCTTCTTTTTTAAAAAAAATCACTATCCATCAAAATTTCTGTCATTTGTCCTGCCTCCCCCTGCCCTTGGAATTTTTACTTAGCTGTCTATTCTGAATAAACCCAGGCTTTCCCTATCAGAATCAACGATTTCTTGGTTACATCGTCCGTGGGTACCGAAGGACTTCCTACCGTTTTTTCTTGAGGACTCAAAGAAGACCCTGCGCTTGCTATTGTCTCCCGAAGGTCTTCCTCGGGTTAGAGGCACAAGAATCTGAGGTTGGCAGAAATAGAGCAGGCAACGTGCTTAACCACACCCACAATTTTTTTTCTTTTTTTACAAAAATTATAGTGTGGGTTTTATAGCCTGGTTGTTTCACTGAACGAATTGTGGACGTTTTTTTCAGCATCATTTTGTTGGCTTCCGTACTGAGTTGAATAGGGTCCTTCAAAAATTCATGTCCAACCCTGAACCTGAAGGTGACCTTAATTGGAAATAGGATCTCCGCAGCTGGAAGCAAGTTGCCTTGGGGTCCTATTGAATTAGGGTGGAGCCTAAATCCAATGACAGGCGTTCTTCTAGGAAGGAACTTTGGACACAGAGGCTCAGAGACATTGAGGGGAGAAGGTCATGCGAAGACAAAGGAAGATCTGAGTAACACGCCCGGATGGCGGCCCCAGAAAGAGGTTACTGGAAGGCTATGTGTGACTTCAGATAAGTGAAGGTGTTAATCTATGGTGATTGTATATCAGATTAAGCACACACTCTTCCCCTGCCAGATTTCTTCATAATTCTTTCAGATTGCAGAGCAGCCCAGAGGAAAAGATTAAGAGTGCCTTCGTGCAAGACTAGAAATGGAGATTGCCACATCAAGTCATGTCATTAGACACGTGATGGAAGGCCGGATTCGTACGGTCACAGTTGCCTTGCAAATGTCTGAATGGATTCAGGCAAATGTCAAAACCTGCCACAGCATCCAAGGCATGTGGGAGAAGGTGGCCGACATCATCAGCCACCAGAGAAATGTAAATCAAAACCAAAAGGCGATATCACCCCACACCTGTTAGAATGGCTGTTATCAAAAAGACAAGAAACAGTGGGTGTTGGGGAGGGTGACATCTGGGACGGGGGAAGGCGAGGGGCGGTACCGGGCAGGGCGGGCCTCAGAGGTGATTGGAAAGGTGAGAGGAAGAGGAAGCTGAAGCAGTAGGAAAACCTCAGAGCCCAGCAATGCAGATCCAAGGGGGCCTGGGCCAACCCAACGGGGAGCTCTAGAGCAAGGAAGGCTGGCTAGAGAGTCCCACGCTGGGCCGCAGGGGCTACACCCTAGGATGCCTGCCACGGTCCTTCGCTGGCTAGGGGGCTCCCTGGGAAGAGTGTGTCCTCAGCCCAGAAGCTCCGGCAGACCCCACAGGTGTTGCAGGGGGAGGCTGCCAGCTACCTGCTCTTCTCACAGCCAAGCAGCTAGCTCTTTCCTGAAGGTCAAGAACCCCGTGGTTACCCCATGTTACTTGGGTATTTAGCCTGGACC
The DNA here is from genome assembly GCF_003265705.2 of Callorhinus ursinus. Taxonomy (NCBI): domain Eukaryota; kingdom Metazoa; phylum Chordata; class Mammalia; order Carnivora; family Otariidae; genus Callorhinus; species Callorhinus ursinus. The sequence continues at coordinate 7,065,582 of NW_027397103.1, read as the reverse complement.
AGGCACCGCTGGGGGTGCTTTGGATCTGCCAGCTTGTCTAATTCTCAAGACAATCCTGCAAGGCAGTTAGGAAACTGAGGCATTTGTCAATTATCTTGCTCAAGTGGGGAGAGCCCGTAGGAGGGCCCAAGAGAGACCCGACTGCCCTGCCGGAGCTCCTCATCTCCACATGACACTGTTTCGTGGCCTGTGGATTGTTAGACACATAGACAGTCTGGGGACAGAGCCATCAAACCCTGACGGTGGCATATTGCAGGGTAGAGGGGAGGGTACACGCCACATGACAGATTTTGGCCTAATTGTTCTATTGTGTAACAAATATTATTTAATTTTATAATAATAAAATAAATGATAGGGGCACCTGGCTGGCTCAGTCGGTGGAGCGTGTTACTCTTGGTCTTGGGTTTGAGAGTTTGAGCCCCACATTGGATGTAGAGATTACCTAAAAAATAAATAAATAAATAAATAAAATAAATGATAAAGTGATTTTTGAAAAGATTTAAAACCTTGGAAATCTGCCTGTGTGGGCCACAGGTGCTGTTGGGTGAAATGCACAGAGGAAAAAGGAGCACTTGTCATTTGTTGGGACCACTGTGGGTCACTGGGGACCAAGGCTGGTGGAAGGAGAGCAGGTGAGCCTGTTATTCACTCTCTACTCTGTTTCTGCCACTAGGGGCCTTGAGCAAGCCTCGTGCTATGGGCTGAATTGTGTCTCCCAAAATTCATGGGTTCGAGTCCTAAGCCCCAGTACCTCAGCATGTGACTGGGTTTGGAGATAATATCTCTAAAGAGGGGATTAAGTGAAAATGAGGTCACTAGGGTGAGCCCTCATCCAGTATGATTGGTGTCCTTATAAGAAAAAGAGATTAGCACACACCCACACACGAGTCTGTTTTCCTTGACTCTCACACCACGACCACACTCACAACACTGTTCACACCAGATGTGGGGGGTTTTCCCCACCTTAGGCACATCTTGGTGTCCTACAATTCAATAGGGACGCTAAATGAAACTAACCCCACCGGTTAAGGGCCCAGTCCCAAGAGACTGCACCCCCCCTCCAAAAAAACTTTAGATGCCAATTGCAAGTAATAGATCCCCAGGTCACCTGCAACTTCTGTCCAACTTGATTACACGTCGGAGGTTCCTATGAAGCCCCTGCTTGGATTCCACATCTGCTAGCACAACTCATAGACCTCAGAAAAACATTGACGTATGCATACCAGTTTATTCTATCATAAAGGGTGTGATAAAAGATACAGACGGACAGCCAGTTGAAGAGATACGTAGGATGAGATCTGAAAGGATCCTAAGCTCTGTCCCCAGGAAGGTGGAACGTGCCACCCTCACTGAACAGAGCCGAACCACCCAAACAAGACTCTTTTGAATGATAATCTATGAGAATAAATGATTGTTGTTTCGCACAGCGTGAATATACAATCGACTGAAAGAGGTTTATGAGTGACTCTAAATACAAACTGAAGATTAGCATCAAGAATAATCAAAGAAGTTTTAATTAGGATAGCAGTGACATTTTCCCCACTTATGTGAGCAAGGATAAAGGTGATAATACTCACTGTTGGCAAGGATATAGGGAGAGAGCCATTCCTATGCACTGATAGTATGATACTTGCATCCCTGAGTTTGGGGATAGCTCATTACACAGCATGATTGTAGCAATAGCTAACCAATACAACATCTGTTACAGGATGAGCCAATCGTGGTACCATCATTTTCTAATCCTTCAGAGTTGGACGCTAGACCCAAGCTTGGCTAACAAATTAAAGCCCTCTCCTGAGATTTTTTTCAACTAAGAACCAGAGATAATGGTCATCAGCCTCTCTCTGATGGTGAGGTTATGAGGGGTGAGTACAGAAGCAGCTGGTAGACAAGTTGTGTGTTGAAATCTGGCTAGACATAAAAACCAATGGGCAGAGAAGGTTGGTGGTAATCAACTTTGTGATTTTGATTGAACCTGAGACATACCTGCTTCCAGTCACACCTCCTGCTCAGGCACCTGAGCAAATGCATCTTCTCCTCTGTTGTCTAATTGACTTCATTAATGTCCTGACTACCATACCTCATCCAACTGCCATGCAAATAGATTTTTTCCCAGGTCAGTTCCAACCAATTTCCAGACAATTGCCAGCCATGAACTTCAAGAGAGAACAAACCCACTGCATATAGAGTAATAGGACTATAGTGATAATCTAGTCTAAATCTTTCATTATAGAGATGAGTAAATTAAGACCCTAAAAAGAAAGGACTGTTTTGAGGTGACACAAAATAAAACAGGCACAAAAGCTTGCTCTCTTGAATTTAAAGCATACCAAGAGGGTGTTTGAGATGAATAGAGCACATACATTCCATTTGACCACCTACAAAGTCTTGAGCGAACTCACAAGTCAGAAACTCGGGTTCCCAAAGGGGAACAACAAAGAGATTTAATATGTTGCCTTTTCAAATGGCAAAGGTTGAAATATTTTTTCACAGCCTAGTGATGTTAAAAAGTATAAAGAAATGAGCATATTCAAACATCAATAGTGGGTATACACATTGAGACAAATCTCTCTTAGAAGACAGTGGGCAAGCCAACAACTTATCTGCTCAATTCTCCCAAGGAGATGATTTTGCAAGTTAAGGGCAATGTTATATGCAAAAATGTTCATCGTTGCATTTTTTTTTTTTTTGTAACAGAGAAACATTCGAAACAATCTAAAAATCCAACAGGGAGGACCAATTAAATTAGTGATGGCCTACCTTCTCTTCAATGAAATACTAAGCGATCATTAAAATTTGCGACTGTAGGGAAGAGAGAGGATAAAAGAGGGGGTTGTGGAGAGAGACAGAGACAGAGAGAGAGAGGCAGGGGGAGGGAGAAAGGACAGAACAGAATTCTGGAATAATATACACCTATATGTCAATAGAGATCCTCCCTTTGGGATGGATTTTCTGTTGTTAGAATTATTGTTTACCTGTTTAGTTTGCTTTTCTCTTTCAGACTTTCCTTTATGGTTTGAATTTGTTTACCTCTGCTCCAAATCTGGGCTACAAAAGACTATTCCAATATAAGCAAACACCTGGTCCTTCCTGTGTTTGCCAAGGATCATAATCTCAGCAGAGAGATCATAAATAACATAATAAAGAAGTCAGGATATACGGTGGTACCCAGCCAAGTTGGCTTTCCTGAGGACCTTGGCTCCGAGAACATCAAAGCCCTTCCCACACATGAGTTCATTCATCCTTATGCCTTTTGGCTGAAACCTGGCTTGGAGTTTCAGAAGCAGCCAGGGCCACACTGTTCCTTGGGAAATGCTTACCCTTTTTCTACTCTGCTTCTGTTTTCTCAATGTGTCCCCTTAAGATCCAGTGTAAGCTCCAATTCTCAGGCTAAGGCAAAGTCAACACTTTTTTTTTTTTTTTTTTTTTTAGTTGTCCAGATAACAGCATCTCTAGACCACAGCAAAGTGTGGGGTTCGAGTCCCTGGTGTCAGATCCTATGTAGGTTTGGCCTATTTGTCCTAGTTGGCTGACGACTCTTCTCCTTGTAGCACAGGGAATTCAGCAGGCAGAAAACTCAGTCTCTGGCAAAGCAGGACGACTGGTGACTCCAACTTTGAATCTGGTCTCTTTCTTTGGTGAACCAGTCCCACCCACCTAAGCCTCAGCTTTCCCAGTCTTAGAAAGGATGTACCTCCCCTGGAGCCTGGAAGATAGGGCAGGACATCAACAGGCCTGATCTCTTCTGTCCCAGGGTCTTCAGTTTCATTGAAAAACAGACCTTAAGCTGATGACTACATACTCAGGATATTGGTGGGGATGGACCTGGGATCGAGGTGGGCAGAGAAGTCGAGGGAAGGATAATTCAGCCTGCACTTGAAGGACGGGACTCAAAGCATAACATTTCCTGGGGGCTCACCGTGTGCTGATACCACGTAAAGCACTTTATGGGCAGTATTTCACTTAAATATCACATTAGCTTTTTCAGAGAGATCCTTATTTATCCCCATTTTATAGATTCAGAACCCGAGTGTAAGGAAGGACATTTCTTTCTTAAGATCCTAGAGCTGGAAAGTGACAGATTGAGACTGGAGAGCAGGCAACCTACTCCAGAGCCTGTAAATGTTTTTATTTTAGTAAAGTAACATCTGTAAGGTAAAAAAGCTAAAAACAACCATCACGATGGGAGAGAGAAGAGGCAGCCCCCTCCCCTGACCTGCCCATCCGCCTTCTTGTTTCCCAGGACAGCAATCTCCAAAATTCCGTTTCATCAGATTTTCCAAGTGGTTAGGGAGCATCATCCTGGGCTAAATAGGAAGAAACCCAACATAAATTTAGTGAACCGTGACCGCGAGTGCGAGATTTGCCCAAATGTGGGTGGCTCTGGCAGTTGGCTCCATGAGGCTCCAAATAGCGGTAGGGCTATTTGCCTTCTCGCTTCCTGTTATATTTTTAGCGCTTATGTGCCTGGCACATAGCAGGTGCTCATTAAGTATTTATTGTATGAGTCTGTGAAATGAATTGACCCCAATCGTGCTTTTTTGAAACAATCGATCTGACATGAAAAAATACCTTCTTACAGAAATGTCCAATCATTTCTCAAATATTTGTATTTAAACACAGGCTGCACACCAGACGCTATAAACAACATGGAATATTTAAATAAGAGGAATGTATAAAATGGTAAGAATATGTGAAAATTGAGAGTCTGTATTGGCTCACTGCTCTGTTTTGTATGGGATTCTCATTTAGCTTAATATAAAGTATTCCCATCAGCCCCTTCCATTCACTCCTCCAGGAGGAATGCCTAACCCCAACCTTGTTTTCCTTCAGATGAGGAAATAGCCACTCTGAGAGACAGCCTCTCTGCAGTAAGGGACAGGTCTCAGACAGGTATGTTGCTAGCAGGCAAGCAATGAAGATAATTTAGAGCTTTGTTCAACTATCTGAGCACTGTATGTACCAAGACCAATGGCTATAATTGTTCTCTTGCCCACACTTAACCACCTCCTAATCTACCCTCAGTACAACCTCATGGGATTAGCAGGCAGGCACCCATGCGATATCTACTGAAGTGTTAGGTGCTCCGTGGAAATTCAGAGATGAATAAGACAGAGCCTATTTTCTTGGGAAACTTCCAGGCAAGCAGAGGATCTGACAGGTCCCACATCGAATTTGCCAGATGCCATGCAGCCAGGATTGATGTGGGGGCAGAGGGAAGGGTACCTGCTATTTATGAACAGTGTCTCTGGGCTCAGACAGCTCTGTGATCTTGGGTGAGAAACTCAACCTCTCTGCACCTCAGGAAAATGGGGTTATTAGTAACAGATGACCCCTATGGGTCATTGGGGCGATTATGTGACCCATTATATGAACAGATGCATGTGACATGCTTAGCACAGCACCAGGCATTATAAGCTCCTTATCATTGGTGTTAGAGGTAGTTTTTGCGGTTCCTCAAAAAGTTAAAAATAGAACTACCCTATGACCCAGCAACTGCACTACTGGGTATTTATCCAAAGGATAAAAATGCTGATCTGAAGGGGGCACATGCACCCCGATGTTTATAGCAGCATTATCCATAATAGCCAAATTATGGAAAGAGCCCAAATGTCCACCGACCAATGAATGGATAAAGAAGATGTGGTATAGATATACAATGACTATTACTCAGCCGTTAAAAAGAATGAAATCTTGCCATTTGCAAGACGTGGATGGAGCTAGAGTGTGTTATGCTCAGTGAAATAAGTCCGTCAGAGAAAGACAAATACCACATGATCTCTCTGTGGAATTTAAGAAACCAAACAGATGAACATCGGGGAAGGGAAGGAACAATAAAATAAGATAAAAACAGAGAGGGAGGCAAACCATAGGCGACTCTTGACCATAGAGAACAAAGTGGCCGTTGCTGGAGGGGAGTGGGGGATGGGCTGGGTGGGGGATGGGCATCGGGGAGGACATATGTTGTGATGGGCACTGGGTGTTGTGCGGAGGTGATGAATCACTGAATTCTCCTGAAACCGATACTGCACTATGTATTAACTAACTTGAACTTAAATTAAAAAAAAAATCAGTGATAATAAAAAAAAGTAGTTTTAGGAAAGAAGCCCTCTTTTGTTTTCCCAGCAAACCTACCATGCAAATATTACATAAACTATATTATATAAACTATATATAAACTAGCCGGTTTTGTAGGTTAAAAACAGTCAAATGTCAAAGTGATGTGATACAAGAAATACATATTTGGGGTGCCTGGGTGGCTCAGTGGGTTAAGCGTCTGCCTTCAGCTCAGGTCATGATCCCGGGGTCCTGGGATCGAGCCCCCCACCTCTGCTTCCTGCTCAGCGGGGGATCTGCTTCTCTCTCCCTCTCCCTCTGCCCCTCCCCACCACTTCTTCTCTCTTTCTCAAGTAAATAAAATCTTTTTTAAAAAATATTTTATTTATTTATTTGACAGAGACACAATGAAAGACGGAACACAAGCAGGGGGAGTGGGAGAGGGAGAAGCAGGCCTCCCGCCGAGCAGGGAGCCGGATGTGGGGCTCGATCCCAGGACCCTAGGACCATGACCTGAGCCGAAGGCAGACGCTTAATTGCTGGGTACACCAAGTGCCCCAGTAAATAAAATCTTAAAAAAAAAATACATATTTGGTCTTCTCCTTGGTTCCTAGCACAGAGTTCTTAAAACCCTTGCAATTTCCTAGTGAGAAGGAGGAGAGGAGCCTCTTCTGTTATTCAACCCTACCTGAGTTTATGGTCATGAGATGACTGGTGCTTGGGGGCCCCTGATGGCTTCTGGTTGGAGTTTGGTTGCCCCAGGAACTCACCGTGTGATTAGAGGGTTGGAACTCTCAGCCCCACCCCTGACCTCCAGGGGCGGGAGAAGGGCTGGGGATCTTGTTCATCACCAATGGCCATGATTTAATCAATCATGTCTATGTAATGGAACCTCTGTAAAAACCCTAAGCAGCAGGGTTCAGATGGCTTCTGGGAGGTGAATGCATCCCAGGGTTGGGAAGGTGGTAAACCCCCACCCCATGGGGGCAGAAGCTCCTGCGCTGGGCCCCTGCAGACCTCAACCCACATCCCTCCTCATCTGGCTGTTTACCTGCATCCTTTCTAATATCCTTTGCAGTAGACTAGTATATGTTAAGTACAATGTTTCCTTGAGTTCTATGAGCCTTTATAGTAAATGCTCCAACCTCAGGAAGGGGATCTTGGAACCCCCAATTTGCAGCCAAGTCAGACAGAAGTGTGGGTAAACTGGGGACCCCCTACTTGGGATTGGTGTCTGAAGTAGGGGGCAGGCTTGTGGGACTAAGTCCTTAACCTGTGGGGGCCACGCTATCTCCAGGTAGAGTCCGGATTGAATTAAACTGTAGGATATCCAACTGGTGTCCTCAGAGACTTGGAGAATGGCTTGGTGTGGGAAACCCACATGTTTGGTGTCGGAAGTGTTGTGAGGGAAGAATCCACTTTTCCCTACAGTCTGTAATTTCATACAGTTCATACCTAATCAGATCGTGTAAAAATTGGGAGGAATATGGTAGAAGAGTCGAGACACAAAAAGAGAAGGTCTTGAAATCCCAGGCAAATCCAGGTGTCTGAATGCACCATGATTATTTTGCTAAATGTCCCCCCCACCACCACCATTCTGGCCCTTTCCTCCCTCTGAGGCCTCGCTCTCGGCTCCATAAAACGTCAAGAAAAGAAACACCAGTAGTTGTAAGTGTCACAATTCGGTTTTACGCGGCCATTAACTACCCCCTGGCCAATCATGGAGTTTGGCTGACAGTATACTCCACACCTTGTTAAAAAAAAAAAAAATCATATAGAAACTTCTGTGTGAATTCATTGTGCAGCACTTGCAACTCCCTAGGGACACTGAGTGACAGAGCAGGGAGTCTGGGTTTTTTAAAGTTTCACTAAGGGACTGGTTTCTAATTGACCCAACAGATATCCCTGTGAGGCCAAAGAATGGCTACAGGGCAAGGGGTACCAGCAGCAAAGAATTGGATAGGAGGTAGGACACTACTTACTAAAATTTTCAGATCCATAAAGATGGACAGACTCATCCTGGTTTTGCTCCAGCAACACAAGTGATCAGTACAAGTTTTTTTTATTCTCTTTGAGTCTTTGTGTTCTCTTTGACACAATGGAGCTAAAAGGAAAATCGCTACTACAGTCTTATTGTGGGAATGAAAGACACAGTGTGCGTCAATTACATGATGACCAGGAAGCACTCAGCAATTAGTAGATAATATTTTCATGTATCTAGTGTCTGATGTGTGCCATGCACTGTGTCAAAACCGTTATATGCATTTGCCCATCGATCCCTGCAGCAAGCCCGTGAAGGAAACATATTTATTTTTTTTAAGATCTATTCATTTATTTGAGAGAGAGTGTGTGTGCGTGTGGGGGGAGGGGCAAGGGAGAGCATCTTCAAGCAGACTCCCTGCTGAGGGCTGAGCCAGACAAAGAGCTCCATCTCACGACCCTGAGATCATGACCTAAGCCAAAACCAAGAGTCAAACATTGAACCGACTGAGCTACCCAGGTGCGCTGAAGTAAATGTATTTGGATCCATCCTACATGAAGAAACTGCATTCAGCATTCAATTAACCCTGTCTGAAATTACACAGGGAGAAAGAGCTGCAGCTAGAATCTGAACCGTAAAGGAGGGTTTGGATAATTTGGAGGGCAAATATCAATTGCTATTCATTTAGCTGTCTCTTTAAATCTTAGTGCCAATTCAGCAACACTTGACAAGTATTTATCATGCCCGAACTCATTGCCAGACGTGAAGCTAGGTGAGTGCAACATGATCTCATGTTCAGCTGTTAGATTGTTCCGTGGTTTGTGACTAAAATTTTAAAGGAAGAAAAAGAAAGGCAGCATTTAAATGAGGAGGAGTATGAAGGATGCCCCAATTTATTTCCATAGCCTGAGCTGCATGCCAAGGCTTCCTGAATGTTCTGGGAAGAGGGAGTCTGGTGTTGCCTGCCACCCACCTGCTCTCTATGGACAGGTGAGAAAAACTCTTCAGGCTGGAAGAGAGACTTATAATTCTTATTAGTGCACTTTTATAGGGCATGTTTCAGAGGAGTTTCTCGACCCAAGTAAGGTTGGTCGCCATGTGGGTGTGCAGACCCAGGGCAGTGGGCAGTCATTAAGGGAGGTGGCATTGCCCAATGCAGGCACTAAACCAGGTGGAGACACACAGGCTAATTCTCCTGCCCCTGCCCCCCATCCCCATTTCTCACACCTGCAAAATTATGATCCAGAAACAATTGGCTCTTTAGTTGGGGGGAACACCCACAAACTGAAACAGCTTCTCATGCCTAGGGTTGGCCGGCCCCCCGCTCCCCACCCTCAGCCCCCATGCAGGGAAACAGAAGAGCTCACTCTGAACTTCCTCTTAGCTGTCTGATTCTAGATCGTCCCCCTGTAGCATGAGGAACAAAGACCATGTCTCTCACCACCGAAAGCTATCAACCACCGGCATGCTGCCACTTCCAGTATTTGAGGTTTTTTCCAATGCTTATTTTTAGAGACTCATGGTTGGTGTTATTGTTTTCTTCCCAAGATTAGGCATTCTGATTTTTGCAAAGATGACATCTCCATTTCTGATTATTAGAGTGTTGCACTCATTATACTCACTAATGAGCATAAAATGTAAATTGAATGATAAGATACTCTTTGGGGCTCTATAATATTAACAGCAAAGACATTATTCATATTACAGTGCCAGGCATTATTCTAAGAGCTTGACACTGAAAAAAAAAAAAAAGACTGACTATCCATACCACTCTATGATTTGGGTTCTCTTACTATCCCAGCTTTACTGATGAGAAAACTGAGCCCAAAGTGATATATCTAATAAATGACAGAGCTGGGATTTGAACCTGGGGTATCTGTCTCCAGACACCATGCTCTTAACTAAGATTCAGACTTTTGAACTAGCAAAGTTGACTACTGATGATAACCAGCATTGGTGAGCATCTAGGGAGACAGGCCATCATCAGTGATGTTGAGAATACCAAGTGATACAAATTTTTGGAGAACAGTTTGGCAGAATCTATAAAAATGTTAAGTATTAATTTCTTCGACCTAGGAACTTTGCCTTTAAGATCCATTATCTAGAAACTTCATACACACCCACCAAAAAATACACATACAACCGCACACACAGAATGGTTCACTGAAGCGTTATTTGTAATGGTGAATCAGTGGAAAACTTTTAATAATTAAATCAATAAATATATACCATGAGAAATGTATGACTAAATTCAGACAATTAAATATAAATCAAAACAAAGAATTTGGATATAGAGGAAAAAACTAATGATGAGAGCTGTGTCCATTTAAATAAAAAACTAATACTAAAGAACACGAGAATCATGCTCACAAAATAGAATGTTTGTGTTAAAAACATTGGCAATATAAAACAAGCAATAAAACTAATAAGTCACGATGGGAGGAGGGAAAATGGGAATAGTATATTCCCTAACTTCATCTTTCATGTGAAGGATTCAGAAAGTCAAAAATTGACATTTATTTTTAAAATGACTCCAAGAGCTTAATGTTTTTCATGACCTTTTTGTCTTTATGTAGATTTTTTTAAGCAAAGTCTACATTTTGTGGTGAAGGAAGTTGTACTAAATGTTGTACTAAATGGTGTAAGGTAGGGTTCAATTTCATTTTTTTGCACACGGATATCCAGTTTTCTCAACACCATTTGTTAAAGAGACTGTCCTTTCCCTATTATGTATTCTTAGCACCCTTGCTCAGGATCAGCTGATCATATATGCATTGGCTTAATTCTGAGCTCTGTATTCTGTTCCATCACTCTATATGTCTATCTTTATACCAGTACCATACTGTTTTAATCACTGTAGCTTTGTAATATATTTTGAGACCAGAAAGCATGATGCTTCCAGCTTTGTTCTTTCCCATGATCACTTTGGCCATTCTGGATATTTTGTGGTTCCAGATGAATTTTTCGAAATCCACATGAGGATTTTTTTTTTTCTGTTTCTGTGAAAAATGCCACTGGAATTTCAATGGATATGGCATCGAAGTTGTAAGTGGCTTTGGGTAGTATGGACATTTTTAACAGTATTAAGTCTTCCAACCCATGAACATCAGATATCTTTGCATTTATCCTGTCTTCTTTAATTCCTTTCATAAATATTTTGTAGATTTCAGTGTACAGGTCTTTCACCCCCATGGTTAAGTTTATTTCTAAGTATTTTATTATTTTGATGTACGGTAAATGGGATTATTTTCTTAATTTGCTTTTCACATAGTTCATTGTTGGTATATAGAGATACAACTGATTTTTGTGTATTGATTTTATATCCTATAACTTCACTGAATTTGTTAATTAGTTCTAAGAGGTTTTTTTTTTCTTTTTTTTGCACAGGTTTTAGGGTTTCTGCATATAAGATCATGTGACCTACAAATAGATAATTTTACTTCTTTCTTTCTGATCTGAATGCCTTTTATTTCTTTTTCTTCCCTAACTCAATAGGAAAATAATAGTAATAATAAAATAATAACCCAATGAAAAAATGGGCATTTAAATAGACATTCCTCCATAAAAGACATAAAAATGGCCAACATTTATATGAAAAAGGCAGGGAAATGCAGATGAAAACTACTGTGAGATATCACTCCACACCTGTTAAGATGGCTATTTTTTTTTTAAAAGAAAGATAATAAATGTTCATGAAGATACAGAGAAGGGGAACCATGGTGCACTGTTGGTAGGAACACACATTGTTACAGCCATTAAGGAAAATAGTATGGAGCTTCCTCAAAAAGTTGAAAATAGAACTACCATATGATCCAACAATCTCACTTCTGTGTTTTACCCAAAGGAATTGAAATCAGGATTTCAAAGAGATACCTGCTGTCCCATGTTCATTGCAGGGTTATTCATGATAGTCAAGATAAGGAAACAACCTAAATGTCCACCAACATGAATGGATAAAATGCATACAATGGAATATTATTCAACTTTGAAAAAGAAAGACGTCTCACCACGTGGAGAAACATGGATGAACCTAGAGGGCATTACGCTCAGTACACTCGGTGAAATACATCAGATGCGGAAAGACAGAGGTGTGTGATCTCAGATACTGAATTAAAGATAGACTCATTGAAGCAGAGAGTAGAACGGTGGTTGCCAGGGGCTGGGGGGGAAGGGGAAGTGGGAAGGTGATGGCCAAAGGTATAAAGTTTCAATTACACAAGTTAAGCTCTGGAGATGTAATGTATAGCACGGTGACTATAGTTAACAATACTGGAATTGTATACCTTAAATTTGCTAAGAGGGTAGATCTTAATGTAAGCATTCTTATTACATGCACACAAAAATAATAATAATAAAGGGGGTGGGAGGAAACTTTGGGAGGTGATGAAGATGTCTTTGGCCTTGCTCATAGTGATGGTCTCATGGGTGGATACGTACCCCCAAACTTGAGTCATACACATTAAATATGTACAATTTTTGTGTGTCAATCATATGTCAATAAAGTCACTTTAAAAATAAATACATGCATGATATTTGAAAAAAGGAGAGGAGAGAAAAATATTACTGGCTGAAAGAGACTTAGTTGACATGTCAACTACATGCCACGTGTGATCATTTCGTGAATTCTGGTTCAAATAATGAACTATGAAAAAACATTTTAGAAAAAAATATTGGAAAGTGGTTTGAGTATTAACTGAGAGAAACATGCGGAGAGTGACTGGAGTTCTTGAACGTACATGGCTGGTGGAAATGCAAAATGGCTCAGCCAATTTGGAAAACCGTTTGGCAGTTTCTTATAAAGTTAAAATACATTCACCATATAAACCAGCCATTCTCCTCCTTGGCATTTACCCAAGAGAAATGAACACCGTTGTCCATTCCCAAACCTGTGCATGAGTGTTTATAGTGGCTTTATTCATAATTGTTGAAATGGAAACTAACCAGATGTCTCTCAAAAGAGAAATGGAGACATGATCTGTCATGCATTCACGCAATGGAAAAACACCCAACAATAAAAAGGAACAGCTACTGATATACATGATAATAAGGATAAATCACAAAAGCAGAATGCCAAGTGAAAGGAGTCACATTCAAAAGGCTACCTGCTTTATGACTCCAGCTCTATAAGTCCCAGAAAAGACCGGAATAGATCACTGGTTGCCAGGACCTGGGGGCATGGGATGCTGACTGCAAAAGGATACAACGGAATTTTGAGGGGTGATGGAAACACCCCAGATCTTCACTGTCGTGGTGGCTACATGACTATATGCTTTTGTGCAAACTTGCAGAACTGTACACTGAAAAGGGTGAGTTTTACTGAATGGAAATCATACTCTACTGGAAAAAAAGGCATTAGGGAATTATTGTTAATTTTGTTAGGATGAGAATACTTCTATGGTTAGGTGTATATAGAGAATTGTTTATGGGTGAAATGATACCTGGATTTACCTTTAAAATACTCCAAAGAACAGCTGGCTCAGTCGGTGGAGCATGTGACTCTTGATCTCAGGGTTTGAGCCCTGCATGGAGCATAAAGTTTACTTAAACAAACCAACAAACCAAACCAAACCAAAACAAAACAAAACAAAACCTGAAACAAGCAAACAAACAAAACCACCTCCAAAGAACAAAGAAGGAGAAGTAGATCAACTAAGGCTGACAGGTGTAGCGATTGTGGAAGCTGGGGGTTCCTGATGCTCTTCTTTCTACTCTTTCATATGCTTAACCATGGGCATAATAAAATGGTAAAAAGAAATTTAAAAGAGAGAAAAAGTCACCCTGCCTGGCTTCACCACTTCCCGTTGAACTTGGACACAGAACTCCCCTCAGTTTCAACCTTCTCACGACTAAGATGGAAGCAATATTGGTGTGTATCTCACAGGATTTCATGATGACCAGATGAATTAGCCCATGTGTTTGGATAACTGAGACACTGTAAACCTTCAGTAAATGAAAGTAATAATTAGGTTTAAAAATTGGGGTCCGGTGGGTACAGGCATAACCCATAGACCTGAAGTCAGGGAGGGAGGCAAGGGAATTCAGATTTCCCCAGTGCCAAAGAAGTTCCTTCGCCGACATGACGGGGGCTCACCCACTTGCTGATTTGGCATCCCCCTCCCTCTAAGCCACTGAGTCCCCAGAAAGAGAGAGCGGTGGAAAAAATAAAAGACAGATGTCACTAGCGGCCCAGGTCCCTCTGCAAGGTGGCAAATAATGAAATAATTAGCTAACTACGGTCACGGTATCTCTATTGTGGAATGCCGTCTAAGAGAAGACAAGGAAAGGAGGTATTTTCCTCGAGTCTCTACTTCTCAGGACTGCTGGCAATAAGGAAGGGAAGGAAACCCAGGACAAATGAGCTTGGGCAAACGTGGGGCTGAGAACCTTGTGCGGCCAGAACGGTTGAAGCAAGCGTTAGTTTCTGACCGTGGATCCCAGGATTCAGCTGACGTCAGGCATGAGGGTCTCTGTCCTTCTCTTTTAGTTTGCTTCCCCCTTGGGGGGGCGGCTCGTCATTGTCTTCTTCAGATGACAGCTCTGATTTGGCGTCCACCACATGGACAACCACAGTCAACGGAGGGCTCCTATCTCTTGATGTTTGGGTGAAATCCCAAGGAACAGCTCTGAGTGGCCCTGTTGGGTCACGTGTCCATCCCGTGGGCCAATCACTGTAGTCAGGGGATGGGTTGCTATGGTGATTGTGTCATCGCTCCAGGCCCCAAGCTACTCTGGAGCATTACGCATGCATGCATCAGGGGCAGAGCTACGGGGGCCAAGTGGCAGGTGTAACATCAGGACAACCGTAGGTGCTCACTCCAGCAGTGAGGAGCGCCAGCAGGGTGACAGAGGAGTTTGGGGGCCGTTGAAGTACAGAGAATCTCTGTGGACCATTGTTCAGAGGGATGCCGAGAGCAGAATCCAGAACAAAGGACCTCACAGCAGCGTGGATCCGTCTGATTATTTGCAGGAACGCCTCCACCTCCATGCAGAATTCTAGCGTGTCCAGAAACGGTCCTTAGTGTGTGCCGCGGGGGCTACTGCTGGCCTTCCATACTCCTAAACACTCACTGACAGCGCTTGGTGCCAATACCCGTAACTCTCTATAGGGGAAAATTCTTTTTATTATGAATGCTGGAGTACTCAGGTTTTACAAAAAGACAGAACAGCCAGTGGGTTGATGCCTCTGGAAGTAGCCCTTAACCAATGATGGCAGAGAGTTGGGGGTAAGGTCCTAACTTCCTCTGTCCTCACTTGGGGTAGCTCAGTGTTCCATGCTGTCTCCCCAGGATCCCCAGTGGGATGGAGTCCCAGTCGCCCCTGGGGTAGCTGACATGATTATGCATCATCTAATGACTTCCTTCCCTGTCTTCCTTGCGTCCCCCCCTTCCCACTGGCATTTCCTAGGACCCTCTCCCACATAACCTTTGACATGTGAATACTTGTGTCGGGGTCAGCTTCTGAGGAAGTCCGAACTATGAGGGTTCCCAAACCAGTGGAGCTGAGATTTTGAGGACACATCTGAGCATTCCCCAGGGAGTTTTTGGAAGTCAAGCAGATTGGGCTAAGAATACCAGGAGCAGGAAGGAGAGGA
Organism: Callorhinus ursinus; assembly: GCF_003265705.2. Lineage (NCBI taxonomy): Eukaryota > Metazoa > Chordata > Mammalia > Carnivora > Otariidae > Callorhinus > Callorhinus ursinus. Next base: position 7,049,953 of record NW_027397103.1, on the reverse strand, counting down.
GAGAAGGAAAAATAAGACTAGACAGATAAATAATGAGCCCATTGCCTGGAAATAAAAATCACGCCATATATGTATATCGAATAAGTGAACGAATTAACAAATAAATGAATGAAAAAGTGAAGCTTTCCTTCATTTTAGCTTCGGGAGGGATAAAACCCTGTTCTTCTCTGAACATTTTAATACCAACAAAGAGTTCAGAAGAGGCACTGAACGATGTGATACCAATTTCTTAACATAAAAACACCTCTTAGAATTCCATTCCTCTCCTCTGCGAAATGGTCGCCAATAACGAGAATGCCGCCACCTTCCTGGAAGGCACTTGGAAGGATACCATGCAGTGAAACATTGTGTAAGAGAAAGAACTCTCCAGATGGGAATTTTTGTTGGTGACGTTTCTTAGGACAGAGCTATGTTGCTGTGATGACTGGAACAAGGTAACAATGAGACTGTGCCCACCCAGCACCTGCCACATAGTAGCAGCTCAGTTAACAATAGACCAAGCAATGAATGACATCCACAGGTGGTTCTTCTCTCATTCATATTCTTAATTGTCCACTACTCTTACCTCCACTCAAGGGATCACCAGACTGCTTGTCCTATTAAAGATGTTGGTACGCACCCACCTTCGTCTTGATTTTTCCTGTCAAGTTTGAAAGGTGGCTCAGCTTTAGGATTCATGAGGACAGCTCCCTGCTTTCATACAAACCTAGTATTATGTACTTCACGTGCATACACTTTTTTTCTTTGGTGGCTAATTGGGGCATGTGATTGAAGAATGGTGGTTGCTGAGGGTCACGGAAGAAAATATAAGGTTGCAGGCTTTGGATGGAAGCTTCTGGGCATAGTAATGGGCGAGCCTCATTCCTAGGCAGTGAATGCGGGCAAATGGATGGCGTAAATGCTTATTTTAAGGGGGGAGTCATTTATTTTTCAGGCAGAAAGTTTATACAGCTTGAGATAATTATTTGGGAGGAAATGAAGTCCATGGCATATGATGCTTATGCTTACGGGCCTCGCCTGCCTCCCGCCGCTCTCTCTCCCCAGCTCTGAAAGCGAGAGGCTGACCCCTCCTCTCCCCCCCACCCCCCCCCCCCCGCCGCCGCCATGCACCCAGGTCTCACCACCGCGGGCTTGGACAACAGACATTTTCACAAGGGCTGTTGTTGTTGGAAAGGGCCCCTTTGCAGCCTCAGTAGTCCCCCACTGAAGGAGAAGCTGAATCAAATTTGGGGGCTATAATGAAGCCGGTCCCCAAAGGACAGAATCTGGAGATGGACCTGAGAACAGAAGCCTCAGGCTTCGGAGACAAACACTAGCCTGGACTGTGCCACTCATTGTGATGTGAGCCCGAGCCTCAGTTTCTCCACTTATAAATACGTTGGGGGACTAGATGCTTTCGAGATTCCTCTTAGCTCTAATATGACATTTTAGGCAACATCACACTGCCTGTGTTTACTCACAGCTCTGTCTGGCGGAAGTCCGTCACCGTGACTCATATTCTTCCCCTGGTCCCCTTTGCCCTCCCGTTCCTTTTCCCACCCATCATCCTTTTATACTTTCATTCCAAAGATCCCTACTGAATGCGCCCACACGAGCCAGGCAACACAACGGGCCCTGAAACATCGCAGTCAACAAAGCAAAGAACTTTCTTGTGAGGAGTGGCCATTCTAATGGGGAAGGCACACTGTGTCTAAGTAAGCAAGTCTGTAATGAAGGCAGACCAGATCCCTGCTGGTGCTAATCTAGAGCCACAGAGGCATAGCCGTGCTGGGGTAAACTGTGGCAGTTTGGGCAAGTGATGGAGACTCTCTGTGCTTCAGTTTTTTCATCTATAAGATGGCGTTGGTAACAGTTTCTGCCTCACAACACTGTTGAGACAATGAACTGAACCGGCCTAGAAAGTTCTTGGAGCAGAGCCTATACAATCCTTAGCACCATCATCATCATTACGGATTTGCCCCTACTTTTCCCAGTTCTCTGCTTTCTCTCTTGAATGTTCCTAGGCCTTTGGAGTCAGGCAGGTCCAGGTTCAAATTCCATCATCTACACATTGGGTGATCTTGATTAAGTCATTTCATTTCCCTGATCATTAGTTCCCTTATTTGGACAAAGGGGGTGACAATAATAATGATCTTAATGATAATCCCTTCTTCTACAAAAGGATATTATAAAGACTAAATAATAACATGTAGGAAGTTCTGGCACATAGTAGGTCCCAATAAACATGTGTTTTCTTCTCTCTCTCACGCATATTTCTGCTCACAAAGTTTCTTTTAGTTTTGATGACTCCACTTAAAAATTTTTTTAAGTCAGCTCTACGCCCAAGGTGGGGCTCGAACTCACGACCTCAGGATGAAGAGTCCCATGCTCCACTGACTGAGACAGCCAGGCACTCCCTGCATTTAAGAAAATTTTTTGAGGGATGCCTGGGTGGCTCAGTGGGTTAAGAGTCTGCCTTTGAGTGAAATAAGTCAAGCAGAGAAAGTCAATTATCATACGGTTTCACTTATTTGTGGAACGTAAAGAATAGCACGGAGGACATTAGGGGAAGGAAGGGAAAAATGAAGGGGGGTGGAAATCGGAGGGAGAGATGAACCATGAGAGACTACGGACTCTGAGAAACAAACCGGGTTCTAGAGGGGAGGGGGGAGGGGGGATGGTTAGCCCCGTGATGGGTATGAAGGAGGGCACGTACTGCATGGAGCACTGGGTGTTATACGAAAACAATGGATCGTGGGTCACCGCATGAAAAACTAATGATGTATTGTATGGTGACTAACACAACATAATACAATTTAAAAGAGTTCAAAAAAAAAAAAAAGAGTCTGCCTTTGGCTCAGGTCATGATCCCAGGGTCCTGGAATCAAGGCTTGCATAAGGTTCCCTGCTCCGCGGGAAGCCTGCTTCTCCCTCTCCCACGCCTCTTGCTTGTGTCCCCCCTCCCCCTCTCTCTGACAAATAAATAAATAAAATCTTAAATAAATAAATAAATAAATTTTGTGATGATATTTTGTAATGTAATTGATCTCCCTCTTATGTGTTTTATGCACTGACAAATATTATTCGGAAGTGGAACCTAGGCTTGCTCAGACTGTCAGAGGAAATGTCTCAGTTTGGCCAGTCCAGAACTTTCTGAGGGCAGCTTATTGCTTGTTACACCTGCTTGAAATTTTGCCAGCCCTAAAAATCTTTCATTCACATCGGTGAGAAAAATATCTTCTTAACATGACCATTTCTCTGGCATCCTCTGCTTCTCCAGGTCGCTGATTTTGTTTTTTGATTAGGATCTCTCTGGGCTTGTCCATACAAGCTCTAAAATATATACGTTAATGCCCCCGTGGCTCCCTTTTTTTTTTTTTTTTAAATCATGGTGAACCATGGGACACATGAAATTGGCCATCTTAACCACGTTTAGTTGTGCGGTTGAACGGCACTAAGTACATTCACCCCGTTGTGTTACCATCACCACCATCCACCCACCCTATGATTCATCTCATCAAACTCAAACTTCGTACCCATTAGACACCAACTCCTCATCCCCCACCCCAGCTCCTGGCAACCCCCACTCCATTTTTTGTCTCGAAACTTTATCACAGGTATGCATGGAGAGAACAGTATATGTCTATAGGGTTTGGTTTCTGTGGTTTCCAGGCATCCACTGGGAGTAAGGGGGACTACTGTACATGCAATTTTCTATAATAATACTAAATATACCATCTTCTAACCAACTTCAACACTTAAAATCTTACAGCTGTCTTTCCAGGTCCATAATATGGGTCTACTGATTGTTTGTAGTGCTACTATAATATTCCCTATAAATACTTCGATTCATCCCCTCTGCTGGACATACAGGTTTTTTCCATCCTGCACATTTGAAGTCACCCATGAGTGGAATCATTCCTTTACTCCGTGGTTTGTGTCTTCATACTCTTCCTGATGGATTCCAGAAGGTCAGGCAGTGCTGCGAGGACCCTGTGTGGATGTAAAGGTTGAATGAATCGAGACGTCTCGTGATTGTCCCCCAAGGGGCTCCCTGCTGCGGGATTGGAAAGGTCTTCCTCACTCTCTGAGCTCTTTGCCACTGCGAAAACTGGAAGTCATAAGGAGGTCAAGAGCAGGCATGAGATGTTAGTACCTGCTGGGACCTGTTGACTTCCAGAGAAAAGAGAAGGGATCATTATTGACTGATAACCTGCCATTTCATGGCAGTTACTATAGCATGCAAGGCCGGGTCACTGCCCCCTGATATTAAGTATAATGAAGAGTCTTGTGGCCCCCTGAGGTTGCATCACACAGGAAGAAAGCAAACATGCACAAACAGGAAGGTTTTCTCTTTCTCCCTGAATCACCTCCCCTGCCCTGCAATGTTCTTCTTGCTGTCTGCTAGTCACCCAGTGCCAGAAAATTTCCCACCTCCCCGGCCCCGGCCAGGGTGGAAAGGATGCGGGGGGCCCCTGGGTAGCCCTTCGTCGGGTTTCACAGGTCACGATCATGGTATACCTTCCCTTCCACCATGAGGGCTCTCGATGCCCCACTTGAAACACACTCCAACCCACTTCCCACGGAGCAGCCTGAGTGGGAGATGAGGCGTCAATCCGTACTGAACACCATGGTGAGCATGGCTCATCTTCCTCACCCGCTCAATGCACTAAATGCCTTACACATAACTTCTTGTTTGACGCGCACTACAATACCAAGAGGAAAGTCTTACTATTCCCATTTTACGAACAAGGCAACTGAGGCTCAGAGAGCCCCACTAGTTCATGGCTAATCAATGTGTCCGTCAGATCCTGGGGCTCCCAACTACAATAGGACGCTGTCCCTTTGAACTCTGACTTTGACCGTGAAGGAGACAGCACCGCCTCATCACTCGTGTTTCAGAGGCCAATGGAACATTTTCTAGACTTTTTAAAGAGAGTGTTAACCTGTCTCTTCAAGCAACACATGATTGCCATGTGTCACATTTAAAAAGGTCAATTACAGGGGCGCCTGGGTGGCCCACTCCGTTAAGCCTCAGACTCTTGACTTCAGCTCAGGTCATGATCTCGGGGTCATGGGATTGAGCCCCACGTCGGACTCCATGTAGTGTCTGCTTGAGATTCTCCCAATCCCTCTGCCCCTCCCCCGCTCATGCTCTCTAAATAATTAAATAAATAAAATCTTTTTTAAAAAAGGCCAATTACAAAATAAATACATAAATAAAATAAAAAGGCCAATTACATTATCACAGATATATATATATATATATATATGTAAACTGTATTTAGTTCCTGACCTAATTCTTCACATATATGTATGTACAGGTGCATGTGTATACTTCTTGCATACATTCTTAATATATTTATATATATCCCTAAGCAAACACACATATACATGTGTGTATATATGAAGAATACACATATGTGTAGGATATGTACACATATGTGTATATATGAAGAATCAGGTAAAAATCTAAACATATTATATTCATATATATATAGGACTCAGGTCAGAAACTAGATACAGTTACTATTCTCCCTCTGGGGGAGCTTGGTGACATATCCCTGACGTTCCAATGAAAACTGTTGAAAATTCCAACCATTCCACATCTCAAATTCTCCAGTTTGTTACAATTTTTTTTTCAAAATAAATAATACTGCTCTGATTAAAACAACAACAGCAACATATGTTGTAAAAAGAATTGAACATGTCTGATGTAGCTCAGGCCAAGATCAATGTTCATGGTTGCTGTCCGGTGAGATGTGAAGGAGCCAGAGGTTAGGGAGATCCAAGGACGGATTGCCCTGCAACCATTATAATAAATATTTCCAGAATGCCTACCCATTGATAGCAGAATTACAAGATACTGGAAGATATTCCATGCTCATGGAAACGTATGTCGGCTAGTGTTTTGGTGACCTTGCCTAGATCAAGACTGCGGGCAGAGGTCACTTTTATGTCTAGTACGTGGGCAGATATACTGTTCGCCACCCTAGATACTTCAGTTCAGAGTATTGATCAGACCTTGACATTCCCGCCCAATCTTTGAAGTGCTTTGAAGGCAACGCAGTGCAGGCAGGACTGGACCACAAAGCAACTGGACTTTTTAGAGGAATACAGGAATTTCAGGCTACCGCGGGGATTTCTGTGCATGTGGAAAGTTTGGACTTTAGTCCATGTGGCCTCAGAAGTCAGGACTAATGCTAAGAGTGGGAGCCACTGGGAGTCTGATGGCAAGTGTGATGCCTCTTTTCTCTTCTGCAGCCTTGGCAATGATATAAATCTTTCTATTCTCTCTTCATCTCATTTCAACTCCCCTCCCACGGTTGTCAAAACCTAGAGCCCAACAGTGGGGAGAAGAAGAAAGCCTGAACCAAAAATCTCCTTGGAGGTGTGAAGACAGTGCATTTGTCATTTTTCTTGATCATACTCTACTGCACGTTGGTTCTAATTTTCATGCCATGGGCCTTCCCCACCCCAGAACCCTGCCAGAATAAGTAAGATTAAAACGACGGATGGGGGACACCTGGGTGGCTCAGTCGGTTAAATGTCTGCCTTCGGCTCAGGTTGTGGTCTCGGGGTCCTGGGATCGAGCCCCACACCGGGCTCTGTGCTCAGCGTGGAGTCTGTTTCTCTCTCTCCCTCTGCCCCTCACCACTCTGCTCATGCACTCTTTCTCTGATATATAAATAATGTCTTTAAAAAAGAAAAGGCGGTAGGCACTACAAACTGGTAAGGTTGTAGAAAAACTGAGACTCCCACACATTGCTTGGGGAATATAAATTCACTTTGGAAAACTGCTTGGAAGTGTCTAATAAAGCTGAACCTATACATGCACCCCCCAGCCCCAAACTTCCACCCCCCAAGGTACGCTTTTCCCAAAAATGAGTGCTTCTGTACACCAAAAGACATGCATGAGAATATTTACAGATTTATTTGCCATAAGCCCAAAAGGGAAATAAATCAAATGTCCAGGAGGAACAGAATGGATAAATAGAGTATAGTATACTCACGAAGTGGAATACTATACAGCCTGAAAAAGAACACACTCCGGCTAACTGCAACAATAGGGCTGAATTCACAGACGTGATAGGACTGAACGAAAGCAGACACAAACAAGAACATACTGTACAGTTCTATTTATACAAAATCCAAATACAGGCAACAGGAACGATGGTGATGTCCGAACAGGGGTTGCCTTGGTGGAGAGAGAATTGACCGGAAGGACATTTATGGACGCCAACGAGGGTGCAGGAGCTGAGCCCGATGTTGCTTACACAGGTGTATACTTGCGGCAAATCCCCAGACTGCACATGCACTATTTGAGCATTTTACTATATATAAGTCATGCTTCAAAACAAAGAAAAAGAAAATGAAAAATGCATGTTTCCTATGTGATAGGGACACGTGCATTAGTGAGGAAAGCACTTACCAAGAGACAATAAGAAGGGGACATATTCCAGCTGGACCCAGCATCCTGACTATAAATGGAGATATCGCTCCCTCTCATAAAGCAAAGGTCAGTGATACCCCCATGTTCCAGTTCTGATGAGGCCAGGGCTGAGATACTGACCCCTCCACGGCCTCAGTGTCCCCGGCCTGCCACCCCCTTGTGTCAGAGCAGACATTCCAGGCAGTTCCGCTAGAACACGACGAGTGTCCCCTCCTGCCAGGAGACACTCAGCCAGAGAGCCCTTCCTGGTTACTCTGTGCAAGGTTAATTGCTGGTCCCCTGGCAATAATTACACCCACGGTCGGAACATGATGCAAAGCAATGAATTTCAACATCACAGGGCAGAGAGGGCAGGGGAGTCAAAAATCTTCCAAACAGAAGTTCTCAGTCCTTGCAGCTTATGGCAAGTGGCTGTTTCAATCTGTGGCAAGTGCCGAGTTCTCGGGTGAGACAAGAGGTGCCAGACACCAAAGACCTAAAGGCCAGGCATTTCTGCTCAGCCCCAGGCCACGGTTGCCACGAAAATTCTCTACTGGACTCTGGAAACGTCTCGGTTCCGGGCATGCCTTCTTGCACACTTGCGGTCATTTCAGGGCTGGGGTTGCTGAGAACAGCTCTAGCTTCTCCCCTTCTCCGCCGACTGCTGGGGGGAAACATGTCCACGATTATTAGTAGCCATAGTAGTCATTGATATCTGCTTAGATTTGCTTCAGAATAATCTGGATGGAGCTTCATTTTGGTGAATTGGCCATGAATGAATCATGCATGCCATGTGGTAGTATACGGAGTCTCATAAGAGCATTCTCTCTACTTTTGTCTTTGTTCAAAATGTTCCACAGTGACAAGTTTTTTAAAAATGCTATCGGTCCCCTAGACTGCTAACACGTAATAAACAATTTACTAAGCTGGAAAAATAAAAGGCAAAAGCACAAATTTAATGAAGGTATTTAAAAGACATTTCAAGCATCAGAGGGAGAAGAAGAAAATAAATTCATATACTCCAAAGCACAAACTTGCCTTGGGAAAGCTTTCTTTCTTTCTTTCTTTCTTTTTTTTAATGATTTTCTTTCTTTCTTTCTTTCTTTCTTTTTTTCAAGAGAGAGCATGGCCAGGGGGGAGAGGCAGGCAGAGGGAGAAGCAGGCTCCCCCACAAGCAGGGAGCCCGATGCGGGGCTCGATCCCAGGATCCTGGGATCACGACCTGAACTGAAAGCAGATGCTTAACCGACTGAGCCACGCAGGCGCCCTCGGGAAAGCTTTCTAAGTGGTGGTGGGCAGGAGTGGGCCCTGGCAGGGGCAAGCAAACCTGTGCTTCCTGCTTCACCCTCCCCGGGACAGAGAGATGTGGAGACTCCAGTGCACGTTCTGGTGGGCCGGGAGCCACGGTCTGGAGACTGCCCTGGTCAGCCTCCTTGTTTGGGGGTACAGGGCCCTACCAGAGGTTATGGGGTCTCTTGACCTGCAGCAAGAGGTGCCCTCACCGCTTTCGCTGTCTTGGCAGACTACGAATCAGACCCACTTTGCTTCCCATCCCTACTCTGCCCTTGGGCGCTGTGTGACCTTGGACAAATCACTGAGTCTCTCTGAGTCGGTTTCCTCATCTGTCAAAGGAATGTAAGGACGGACAGACTTGAACTTGGAAGATTACTGTGAGGGTTTAGTAAGACCAATTTTTTTTCACAGTGCCTTGTGTTACATTACATTTATATAGTACTTCCAGCATACACTGTTTCGGGGGATCCTAATGAGCCCCACGTTGTTCATAAGCCTGTTGGATACATAGACAAAACTGTAGCAGTGCAAGAGAGGGGAGAGGGAGAAAGTGACTTTGGGGAGAAGGTCCCTAAATTCTCAAGGTGTCGATGACCCTCAAAAGGTCAAAATTCATGGCTCTCCATCAGTGCCGTGCAATAGAACTTCCCACCAGGATGGAAATGTTCTATAGCTGAGATGCCCCATACTCTAGCCACTGGCCACACAAGTCAACTGAGACTGGGGAACTGAATTTTTCATTATATTTAATGTAAAATAAAAGTGCAGCTTTAAACGATCTTATTTTCACCCCCCACTGCTCTCTGCGAGAGGGTAAGGAAATTGAGGCTCAGAGGAAATGAGCAAATGCCCCCAGATCAGTCAGCTGACGGTAGAGGAGCAAGAACTGGAGTCCAGAACTGCAGACATAGTCTTACATTCCCTCTGCTATGTTCTATTTTTTTAAACTTAAAAAAAAATTTTTTTTTTTAAGTAAGCTCCTCGACCAACGTGGGGCTCAAACTCACGACTCTGAGATTAAGAGTCTCGTACTCTACTGACTGAGCCAGCCAGGCACCCCTCTCTGCTGCCTTCTAGAGGCCTCGACACCCACCCTTTTCCTGGACAAGCCACCACTGGTATCTACACACTGGTGCTGGAGGTGAGTCAAGATGAAGCACAGGGATGCAGAGTAGGACATGCATCCGTCTCCCGTGCGCTGGGTGGGGGACGAAGGTCAACTATCCAGGAAGAGCACGGTCTTGGGTTGGGCTTTCCCAGAAGCAGATCCTGAGACAAGGTTGTGAAGGCAAGGGGTTTCTTTGGGAAGTGATCCCAGGAAATATTTGTAGGGAGTAGGGAAGTCATAGAGGGAAGGGAAGGAACCCAAGAAGAAGAGGGTGTGTTAAGGAGCAGGTATTTACTCTGGGTGTTGGAGGCTGATTCCTGGCAGGACCACTAAGAGATGGTGCAGAGTATACATCAGTGCTGGCCACCTGCAGGGGAGGGGAAGCTGGGGTATTGATGTTCCAACTCTTGTTTGTCATTGACTGAGGGCTGCTCTCCAGGGAGTCCATCTCGCCAGCACTTGAGCATGGGCTGAGCATGTCAGAGAAAGCCTGTAGATGGGAAGTCCTTACAGGTGGATGTCCCCGGCAAGCCCAGATCAGCGAGTACTGAGGTGACATGGCAAGACACCAACAACGTTTGCTACTCAGAGCGGAATCCAAGGGCAACTAATGGGAGACTCCAGATGCCTAAATAGGGCCAAGAACTTATAGAGAAAGGATAGGTTATTTGTGACATAATTAACTTATTTGAAATTACAATCCCTGTTATTCCAAATAATCTGTCCTGCAGAAACACTTGCATAGGCATGTGATGATGTAGGGGACGGCACTGTTCCTAACCAGTGAGAAATGGAAATCACCTCAATGTCCACCAACTGGGGATTTCTAAACTAAAACTGTGGCACGGCTACAATAGGAAACACTCAGCAGGTGTTTCAGTGGGCTGCTCTAGAAAGGTGTCCATGATGCCCTGTTAAATGAAGAAAAAGCAAGTTGCAAGAAAATAAGGTTAGCATAATCTAACGTTTTCTATTTTTTGAAAAATCCGGAAAAGAAGAAGAAGGCTGCTCACTGAGAGTGTCGGGTAGGGCTTAGAGAATATTTCTTCCGCATATGCTTTAGCCTTTGCACTTTTACAATAAGCCCGTGTTATTTTTTATAATAAAACCAAGACAACATTAGGTATGGAATAAAACTCAACTTTCTGGCATGACAAGGCAAGAGCTGCAGGGGTGCAAGGAAGGGAGGTCTTCAAGGGCTAGTGGGGTTCGGCCAAGAAGTAACCGGGGCTCCCTGGCGTCTATCCACGAAGCCAATGGCAAGGAGCTACGGGGACATCCCGCTAAAGGTGGGGCGACTACTTCCCCCAAGCAGGTGAAACAAACTCTTGTATGACCAGGTCACCGGTGCTTGAAAGTTCCCAGGGGTGACCAGCTGCTTGCTTGTCCCTGATCTTTAGCTGTCTTTTCTCTTTATTTGGCAAGTATTTACTGAGCATCTGCTATATGCCAGACCCTGATTTAGAAGCTAGGGTTTTCAAGGGGAACGAGGCAAACATGCCTGCCCTCACAGAGCTTCCTCCTAAGCCAAGGAGAGGACACCAAGGGCATATTTGCACAAATATTTATTTCACTGATGTGTTCTGTGCTATAAAGAAGTGCAGGGAGCTACAAGGATGCATTATAAGGCCACCTATTCTGTGAAACCTGGAGAAAAGAAACCCCCTGCCACATGAGTTTTTTAGTTGTTCTTCTGAGGACAAAATGAACTTTGTAAACATAGTAAAGCTGCAGAGTTCTAAATGAAATAAATTTCGTTGAGCTCCCATGGGCTGAGAAGCATACGCTAGCATGCTATCCAAAGTAGAAGAACCCTGGCTCTGTTTCCAATTCTTTTCACTGTGACTCAGTCAGAATATCCTGGACCAGACAGGTGGGCTCCTCCCTCTCCTCTGAGATTTTCATCTGAATCTACTAAGCACTTGGAGTTTTTCTTCTCTGGGGGAAAAAAAAATCTTAGAAGACCAGCCTTAAAAGGTGCCTGTCTTCCAATGCAGGCTTCACCTCAACAAAATAATGTAGTAACTCTACATTATTCACAATCAGTACTTGAATGCCTCCAGCAACGGGGAGCTCATTATGTATCCAGGAAGTCCATTTTCAGTTCTTGAGGATCTACTGGTTAGAAAGCTCTTTCTTCTTCTTTTTGCTTAGCTTCTGCCTGGTCCTACCCTCTGTCCTCCAGGGGAAAAGCCCCTACCCCTTTGAAGCAAGTTATTGTCCTCATCAGCTCTCCATTTTTAGGGCTATACGGTATGTGCATTTGCAGGCAGGGTGTGTGGTAGGTCAGGGTGTCACTTTGGGGCCCTACTAATCATACCTTGGGGAGGCACAAACAATTAAACCTGAGTCTTCACCTCCCTGGTACCAGGTGACCATCAAGTCTTGGCCTTTTATCAGCTTTTCCACATGGGCTTCTGTTTCTCGGCTCTGTGGGATATGTGTTTAACCCCGGGTCACACCGTAAACCTTGGTGCGGAGAGGATCACGGCTGTCATGAAGACATGGTGTGGTGTTGTATTTAAAAGCATTCATGCTTGAGCCACACTGCCACGGTGTGAATCCTGGAAGTCCTACTAACCAGCTGTGTGACACTTAGGCCAGTCACTTACCCTCTCTGAGCACAGTCCCTTCATCTTTAAAATAGAAATATAACCCAACCTGCATTATAGGGTTATCGTGAGGATGAAATGGAACAAAGCACAATGAAGTGCTCAGGAGACCGTGCCTGTTACCTGGCAATGGCTCAAGAAATATGAGTTGCGGGTGGCTCAGTCGGTTAGGCGTCTGCCTTCGGCTCAGGTGATGATCCCGGGTCCTAGGATCAAGCCCCGCATGGGGCTCCCGGCTCAGCATGGCGCCTGCTTCTCCCTCTCTCTCTCTGCTGCTCACCCTGCTTGTGCTCTCTTGCTTTCTCTCAAATAAATAAATAAAATATTTTTTAAAAAGAAATATGAGTTGCAATTATAATGAGCCATCTATTAAGCACCTAACACATACCAGGAACTTTTCATATACCCTTTGTAATTTTTTCAACTTCTCTACAAAAAAGTATTATTTATTCCTGTCTCCGATTAGAAAATATATATGTAAGGCAGAGGGGGAGAGAGAGAAAGAGAGAGAGAGAGAGATCTTAGGACTTGCTGTTTCTTTAGCACTCACTAGGTGAGGCAATGTATTTTCTCCCAAAGGGAAATGATATTTCTGGTCCCACACTCCTTTCCAGAACCTTGGAACTCCCCTAGTAAGAGGTAGAACTATTTCCCCTCTGCTTGAAACTCAACAGACTTTTGTGGTTGCTCGGTCAGGGAGAGATGGTTTCTGCTTGGACTTTCTCTTGAGACACTTACTACGTGCCATGTTGTAAGGAAGCCCAAGCCACACAGAGAGGTCACGGGTAGGTCTTTGGGCCAACGGCCTCAGGTAAGGCCACAGCCAACAGCCAGCATCAACCACCAGACATGTGCCCCCAGCCTTCAAACCACCGCAGCTGCCACTGAGTGGGTCAGAGACATGCCGTCCTCACTGAGCCCTGCCCATACTGCATATCTGTGAGCAAAATAGGCGTTGCTCTTTTAAGGCATTAAAATTTTCAGGTTTGCCCCAAAGCCATCGATACGTGGAACGTGAGATGTTACAGCATTTGGCAAAGACACTGTCGAATTTAATCTTTAAAAAAACAGCTTTGGGGGCGCCTGGGTGGCTCAGTCAGTTAAGTGTCTGCCTTCGGCTCAGGTCATGATCTTGGGTCCTGGGATCGAGCCCCGTGTCAGGGTCCCTGCTCAGTGGGGAGCCTGCTTCTCCCTATGACCCCCCACCCTGCTTGTGCTCTCTCTTTCACTCTCTCTCAGTCTGAAATAAATAAATAAAATCTTTAAATCACAGCCCTGCAAGGTAAGCATCCTTGTGTTACAGATGTAGAGCAGGACTTGAAGAGGTAAAATGACTTGACCAAAGCCACATGGCAAGGAAGTAGAGAAACCAGAATCTCTCCCCAGGTCTCTGGTTGCAAGACCCACATGCTTTTGATAAGGAACACCTACCTGAGACAAGGGAGGAAAGAATCAAAATTATTAGCAGCTGTCCGAGCGACGGCACCTAAAAGGCAGTCCCCAAAACTGATGAAGGACCCTTGGACACTTCACTTTGTTAAGACTTATTTTCCCAAATGCAAATCCAGCATGGAGCATCTCACAAAGGGTCCCTCCGCAATGGGACTCATTCCTGTCCTGCCTCCCACTGTTGTAGTCCTTGGAGGGGCCAAGATTGTGGGAATGGGCCGCGTTGAGTGTGGGAAGAAGCTTGTTTGGAAGCCTAGGGTTTTATGGGAATTCCTTCCTCCCTGGGGGTAAATGATGACTTACTCAGAGCTGCTGATATGCAAACTGATGAACCTAGATTGAGGTTTATGATGGGAAAATTCAAACACAGTATTTCCTCCAACCCACCCCCTCCACTGAACCCTGACCACACCCCCAGATACTACCAAGAAACACCCTCACAAGAGAAAGTCTTATTGAAGAATTCACTAACAATTACTGAGAATTTCCACACACTCCAATTTAACCTAGTCATGTCAATCTTGTGGAGGCTGTATCGTTATTATGCCTAATGTACAGATGAGAAAACCGAGGTTCAAAAAAGCAAGGGATTTGATGCAGGTAAAAGAGCTATAAAGTAAAAAAAAGGTGGGATTTGAACCTGGTTCTCTCTGATTTGAAAGCTGCTGCTCTTTAGAACCGCAGCACTGACTCCCTGTAGATCAGGAGGAGAGGACACCCTGGGCAAAAGAAGTTGCATGAGCAGGAGCAGGAAGACATAAAGTCAAGATACACCTGACTTTACAACTCTACAGATTAAGGGACATGATAATAAGGATGTCAACTTCATTCATTATAAAGTGACTATTTTCACCTGGGAGGAATCCAAGAAGCATTCGCAGGAAGGATGACATTTGAGTCTTGAAGAGTCTGCTTGGACAGCTCTAACGAAATATTCTAGACCAAGTGGCTTAAACAACAGACATTTATTTCTTGAAGTTCTGGAAGCTGGTAAGTCCAAGGTCAAGGTGAAGGTGCCGGCAGATTAAGAACTTGGTGAGGGTCTTCTTCTTGGTTTGCAATGGCCGCCTTCTGTGTCCTCACATGGCCTTTCCCGGGTGTGTGTGCGTGGAGAGAGAGCTCTCTGTCCTCTTATTCTTGCAAGGGGACAATTCTCATCTTAAGGGTCCTACCTTCATACCTCATCTAAACCTAACTACCCCCCCAATGTCATCACATTAGATGTTAGGGCTTCAAAATACAAATTGGGCGTGTGGGGAAGGGACACAAGCTTTTGGCTCATCACAAAGACTATGTCAGATGCCACCACATAAGAAACCATAATGATCACTATTAGTATATTGACAACATAATTATACCATAATGATCACTATTAGTATATTGACAACATAATTATACCATAATGATCACTATTAGTATATTGACAATATAATTATATTGATAATATACTGATAAAAAATGAATATTACTTCTGTATGTGCTTTGGTGAGGACCCTTTTGCTTGCAAATGACAGAATCTTCACAAACTGGCTTCAGAAACATATGGGATTCACTGGTTCAGGTATTGGGAAAAGAAGAACTGGACACGGACTCAAGCAACATTAGCTTGTCTCAACTCCTTTCTACGGCTCTTCACCTCTTCATTGGTCTCATTCCCACATGCCTTAGCTGTTTTCCTTGAGGGCACAGCACTGACCCAGACAGCTTGGGCTGACGTCACCCCAGCTCCCCAGAGATAAGACAAACCCACTTTCCTCCAGCATCTAGAGGCACAATGCCAGGGAAGAATCTGATTGGTTTAGGTTTGGATTTTTATGCCTGCCCCCCCCCCACTCCAGCCAATCACTGAGCCCTGGGAATGGGAAGCTGTGATTGGCCAGATATGGGTCACACACCCCCTTCCTCACCCATAACGCCCAATAAAATAGCCTCCCTCCATAGGCAGATGTGAGAGTATCAAATGGGTTGATATTTTTGAGCATTTGGTCGAGTGCATGGCAAATATTAAGCATGCAACAAATTAGTCATCAGTATGACTCCTTTTACTCCCTTAGGAGAGCTGGAGCTTCTCGGCTGCCGAGACCAGGCTTCGTCTACCCCTATGATTACCAAAACTACCACCTGCGCAGCACCAGCGTATTTGCTTCCTTGTAAGAACACTGTGAAAAGCTGTGCATTTTTTGTCCCCATTTTAGAGGGGGGGAAACTGGGAGGCTCAGCTTCGGATTCAGGGCCAAGAACAGTGGTTGCAGATCAATAAACAGCTCTTGAAAGAATGTTTCTGACAGAAGAGGAAACAGGCCCAGAGAGCAAAGGGACCTGTCACTATCAGCTTCAGGACCCTGAATCCAAGACCCTCATTCTCAATGTCCTGAATCCAGGACCCTGATTCTCCAGGGCCTTCACACTCCCTTGATTTGAAGCTCTAATTTATTGGCTGCTTCTTGTATGGCTACCACCCCCCCCCGCCCCCAGGCTGAGCCCCTTTCCTTGTAAGACCAACAGGGCAGGAGGCTTCCTCAAGGTCATGGAACTAGGCGTGGAATCTGGGTAGAAGCAGCATTAGGATATAGGATTATCAGACCCTGGAACCTGTACTCCAAGTCTCGGTGCCACACGGCCTTGGGCTCAGACTAAATTTACCAAAGGGTTCCAAGGATGTTGCTTTGTGCCAGACTGGGAGGCTATGTTGGGCTCACTTTAGCACCACCGAGAAACTGGAACTGAATGTGAGTTTGGCACTAGTGAGCCACGTGATCTTGGGTTAATGTCTCCGAGCCCTGGTTTCTTCTCCAGGGTATGGGAATAATCATCACGTTGCGAGGCTTGTGCTGACAGTGCACGTGGCTCGCAGTTCAGGGTCCTTGAAAATATTTAGAAAATGACTGTTACGTTGTTAGTGTCCTTGTTGCCTAAAGGTTGTGACTTCAAGGACAATTGGCCCCTGACAAGGGACTGACCGGCCGAGCAATGAAAGAACGTTGCCACCAGGGGGCAGCAGAGCTCCAGCAGAAGCTGCAGGCTTCGGCACCCCACCCCTCCCCCGGCCCAATTCTGGCCACGCCCCTTTGGGGGAGCCTACATAATCGAACTAGCTTTGCACTTGCTTGGTTTGGTCAGAAAAAGGAAATTGCAGGTGCATTGTGCTTGAAGCGGGGCCAGTTGTTTAAGAGCCTCAGACTTCTGGAATCAGGGAAAGATGGCTGTTTATCTTCGGATCAAGTCCTTAACCTTGCTAAGCTCCCTCATCTTTTAAAACATAGATAATGACAGTGACTACCCCCCATGGCATTATTGTAAAAATGCAATGAAGTAATCTCAAGTAAAGCACTTCGGGGGAAGAGTAAGGATCCAAAAATAATAAATAGTCATTAAAAAACAAATCAGCACAAACCATAGTTAACAATACTGTATTGTAATATTTGAAAGGTGCTAAGAGAGTAGAGCTTAAAAGTCCTCATCACACACACACACACACACACACACAAAGTTGTAACTGTGTGAGGTGATGGGTGGTAACTAAACTTACTGTGGTTATTATCTCACAATATATACATATAGCCAACCATTATGTTGTATACCTGAAACTAACACAGTGTTATATATCAATCAATCTGAATAAAACCCAATAAAAATTATACTGACAAAAATAAAGAATGAAGCACAGTGAAAAATTTGATTTAAAAGTTTTTGGACTTAAAAAAGTATTTGTTTACACTGAAGAAGTTATTGGAACATAGAAGCAAAAGCCTATGCACAAGGATGTTCACTGCGGTGTTGTTTATAGTAGGGGCAAAATTGGAAAAATTATAAGTCCGACAAGAGGGGAAAACCAATCAAGAGGAATAGATTAAGTACACTAGAGAGGATTCATATCAAGGATGCTAAGCAACCTTTAGGCATGACATGGATGGCCTTGGCCTTAACACTGATATGAAGAGAGCACAATAATATATTATTAAATTAAAAAATGCAATTGTTATGAGTCAGGAAGTGTAGTACAATCCCATGCATGCAAAATTACATGTGTGCACGCACATGTATGTGAATTCTTAAGGAGTTGTGTAGGAAATTTATCAGATGTAAACAGTAGCTACTTTTGAGTAGTGAGATTCAGAGGTCACTCGGCTTTTTATTTGGAAAAAAAATTCAACAAAGTGAAAATGGCAACGTATAGAATGGGATAAAGTATTTGCAAACCATACATCTAAGAAGGGGTTAATATCCCAAAAACAAACAAACAAAAAGTCATACAACTCAATACAAACAAATAAATAATCCATTTAAAAAATGAGCAGAGGACTTGAACAGACAGCTTTTCCAAAGAAGACATACAGTGGGCAACAGGTCCATGAGAAGGTGCTCAACATCACTCATGATCAGGGAATTGCAAATCAAAACCACAGTGATGTATCACGTCATGCCTGTTAGGATGGCTAAGAGGTAAAAAAGAACAGGTGAACAAGCATTGGCCAGGATGTGGACAAAGGGAACCCTCATGCTATCCTGGTGGGGATGTGAATTTGTGCAGCCACTCTGGAAAACAGCATCAAGCTTCCTCAAAAATTTAAAAATAGAATTACTGTATGGTCCAGCAATCCCACTTGTGGGTATGTATCTGAAGGAAATTAAGTCACTGTCTCCAAGAGAGAGCCGCACCCCCATGTTCGCTGCAGCATTACTGCAATAGCCAAGATATGGAAGCACCCCACGTGTTCATTAACAAATGAATGAATAAAGGAAATGTATTTACACACAATGGAACATCATTCAGCCATAAAAAAGAAGGAAATTCTGCCATTTGCAACAATATGGATGGACCTAGAGGACATTCCGCCAAATGAAATAAGTCAGAGAGAAAAAGATAAATACTGTATGATCTCCCTTATAAATGGAATCTAAAAAAAGTCAAACTCACGGAAACAGAGAGTGGAGTGGTGGTTAGCAGGGGCTGGAGTGGGGGAAATGGAGGGATGCTGGTCAAGGGGCACAAACTTCCAATTATAAGGTGAGCAAGTTCTGGAGAGCTAAGGTACAGCGTGGTGATGGTGGCTATAATTAACAACTCTATACCGCATATTTCAAAGTTGCTAAGTGAGTAGATCTTAAATGTTCTCACCACACACACATACACAAGGTAATTAGATGAGGTGGTGGAGAGGTTAACTAATTCAGCTGTGGTAATCATTTTGCAATATACACATTTACGACCTCATTGTATTGTACACCTTAAACTTACACAACACTCTATGTCAATTACTTGCAATAAAGCCGAAACAAATCAAATCTGACAGAGAAGTTGCAGGTGTTCTATAACAAAATTCCCACAATCCTTTTGGCCAGATTCAGCATTGTCAATATTTTGCCACATTTACTTTGTCTAGATCTAGATTTATACCTACTCCTATGTCTACACAACCATATTCCTACTCTATACCCATATGCATGTGATGATTGTGATTTCTGTGGAACATCTGAAACTTGTAGACATCAGGGTCCTTTACCCCTTACTTCTTCAGCATGCCTCTCCTAAGGGCCAGAACATTCTCTTACATAATCACAAACAGCTCTTTCTATTACCTAATATCCCATTCGCATGCACATTCTGCCAGTAATGCAGAGATACATGCACACACGAATGGGCATACTCACAGACACAAATACACTTCTAAATGGTGAGGATATTTGTTTTCCTTTTTATACTTTTTAGAAGTCTGATTTTTTTTTTCTTCCTGAGGTCGTAAAAATCACCTTCAGAATTAGAAGGGACCATAAAGGTATTTCCTTTAGGAGAAAATCACAAAATACAATTCAGAGATGCGAGTTTTTGCAAAAAGCAGAGACCAAAGGCAATCATCAGGCCCTGTTCCGGCCCAGGCCCCTGCCCAGGAGAGCTTCTGTTCTCCCTTTCTTGGGTGGGCGGCAAGGGATCTCAGCAGAGAAGATTCTTCCTGGCTGAGTCATCGGAGGGGCCCATATGCTATGCCAGCCTCACTCAGCTAGGCATCAAAGACTGAGGACCATCCCATTCCTGCCCGCATTCCATCTCGGCTCACTGGCTTCCGCAGGTCAATGGAAAGACCCTCGGGCAACTTGAGATTATGGACTAGATAGAAGTCTTATAATGTACTTTTTTTGGACAGATTGAGATAGGATGTAGAAGAAAATGCCCGTACCTCCCCTTTCTACCCAGGAGACCAAGGGTGAAATCTCTAGAACCACTTGAGAGGACAGCGTGTTGAGTTTACACGTGCACCCTCCATCCCGGCACTTCCACGCCTGGGTTGTTTCCTGGAGAAACTTAAGGGCACATGCACCAGGTGACCTAGCCAAGAATGTTGTTCACACATAAAGTGCATGATGGCTCCAAACTAGAAACAGCCCAAAGGACCAGCAACGGTGGGATGGAGGAACGCTGGCATATCCATACAATGAGAGTCTACACCCAAAGAAAACAGGGAGTGTCCTGCCACCTGCAGCCATGCAGGGGGACCTCACAGATGGCATGTTGCAGGGAAGAATCCAGACCCAGGAAACTCATGGGGCATGATTGCATTTACATAAAGTTTGAAAGCAAAAGAAGCACCATTAGGTAACTGTCCCTATTGCCTGGGGACACTTACAGAGGCATTCCAACTATAAAGAAAAGCAAGGGGGCACCTGGGTGGCTCAGTCGTTAAGCGTCTACCTTTGGCTCAGGTCATGATCCCGGGGTCCTGGGATCGAGCCCCACATCGGGCTCCCTGCTCTGCGGGAAGCCTGCTTCTCCCTCTCCCACTCCCCCTGCTTGTGTTCCCTCTCTCACTGTGTCTCTCTCTGTCAAATAAATAAAATCTTTAATAAAAAATAAAAATTAAAAAAAATAAAGAAAAGCAAGAACATGATTATCCCAAAAGCCAGATTAGTCATTATTTGTAGAGGGAGACAGGGGTCCTGGGGGAAATCGGGGGTGCTGTGTCCTGCATGCCGTTAACACTGATGTCCACTTTGTAAGCATCGGTTAAACTGTGTGAATCCTATTCGGTTATGTTTCTCGGAACAAGCCTGAAAGCCCCCCCCCCCCCCGATCCTGGCTCCTGCAGCATCTCGGGGAGGGCGTTTGGCAGGTGCGGCTTTCCCACTCAACAGCCAGCTGTGAGACACAGAAAGTCAGACTTCCCTAAGTAAATTCAGTAACCACTACGGAGAACGCGGTGTGCCCCAGGGCTGGCGGAAGGTTGCCGAAGCCGCATGAATGAAGAAGACACGACTTCTGTCCTCAAGGAACTTCACGTCTAGAGGGGCAAGTCAGCAGGGAAGCACCACAATGTCACATGATGACACGATGGGGCAAGTTCAAAGGGCTGGGACGCTGCGTTGAAGAAGAAGCCCCCCAGTGAGGACAAAAGAGCCAGTGCCGTGAATCTGGGGATAGAGAAAATGGAACATGCTGCGGGCGGGGAGAATGGAATGCACAAAGTCCTCAGGGACGGGGTGCATGGCAGGGATGGCAGGTCATTTGATGAGGCTGGACCACCAACTGTGGGCTGTAGTGGAGGAGTGACGTGAGAGATCAGAGCGCAGAAGGCAGGGAGGTCCCAGAGCAGGAAGTGCTTAATGCAAAGGCAAGAGGGAGCCATGGCAGGTTATAGAGCAAGGGGTTTAGGAGCAAAAAGAAGCAAATTAAACGCTGGTGGGGCGATGTAGATGTGAGATGACAGAAGCCTGGTCTAAGGCCACTGAGGTAGACAGGGAGGCAGGGAAGGAAAAGGCAAACGAAGCCAGTTCTGAACATAACTCCGATTCAGCCGGGGAGGCAGGTTGAGAATGCCCACATTTACAGACTGCGCGAATGCAGGGGGCTGCTGTCCTGCTGGTCTGCGGACCACACTTGGAGTAGCAGCAAAGTTCTGCATGACCTGGGGCCGGCTGTGCTGGGTATCGCGAAGGGTATCTCCAACAGGACTAAACTCCATTCACACCCTGGTTCTGTCTACCAGTTCATGGCCTTGGTTGTCTCATTGCCAAGTTCATCTTCCGTGTTCTCACCAGCAACAGGGGCGAAAAGCACAGATCTCAGTGGGGCTGATCTGCGGGTGAAGCAAGGCCATCAGAACTTGGCCCATGGGAGCGCTGATGTTTGTTTTACTGGCCCCAACCCCCGGCTGCTTCTCAGCAGCCCCAGTGGCTCCACTAGGGTTGATGAATGGGGAACAGCGGATTCCTTATCAGGCGTGTTCTGATAACTCTCCCCCAGGATTTTTTTTTATTTGTATTTTTATTTTTTAAAGATTTTATTTATTTGACAGAGAGAGACACAGCAAGAGAGGGAACACAAGCAGGGGGAGTGGGAGAGGGAGAAGCAGGCTTCCCGCCAAGCGGGGAGCCCGATGCGGGGCTTGATCCCAGGACCCCGGGATCATGACCTGAGCTGAAGGCAGACGCTTAACGACTGAGCCACCCAGGCGCCCCTCCCCCAGGATTTTTTTAAAAACAATTTATTGGCTTTGATCTTTTCTTGTTAAAAAAGAAAAAGAATACTTTTTTTTTTCATTTTTTAAAATTTTTATTGTTATGTTAATCACCATATATTACTAGAAAAAGAATACATTTTTTCCTTTTTTTTTTCATGACCCTGAGTTCATGCCCTGAGCTGGGATCAAGAGTCAGACGCATCACGGACTGAGCCACCCAGGCACCCCTGAGAAAGAATACATTTTGATGAGAAAGATAACAGCACTTGCTGCCATTTATTGAGCTTTTATTAACATGCTTTGTTTTACATTTCTTACCTCTTTTAATCCTTCCAAATCCTCATGAGGGGGTCCCTGCTTTATCATCTCATTTGGCAGATGAACAGACCAAGGCTCAGAAGGTGATCTTGCTTGCCCATGTTCACCTAGCAACTGAGCCGTGGAACCCACATTCGAGGCCAGGTTCCGCCCCTCCCCATTCCTGAGCAGGTGCAGGGACCTCTAATGCATCGCCTGAGAACCCCTGAGATGCATAAAAGAAAAACGAACCCTACCCAGGGACAACTCCGGGTGACATTTTGCTCTATTTGTCCCCTTGTCTGTGTGTAGATATTCTTTTAAAAAATTAATTTGGTAGTATTCTGTGTTTTCAGCCTTACTGAATATTACTGGAATTTTTTTTTAATGTTATAAAAAATACTTGATTTGGGGGCACCTGGGTGGCTCAGTTGGATAGCAACTGCCTTCGGCTCAGGTCATGATCCCGGGGTCCCAGGATAGAGTCCCGCATCGGGGTCCCTGCTCAGCGGGGAGCCTGCTTCTCCCTCTGCCCCTTCCCCCTCTGGTGCTCTCTCTCATTCTCTCTCTCAAATAAATAAATAAATAAATAAATAAATAAATAAATAAATAAATAAAATCTTTAAAAAAAATACTTGTTTTTTTCCCCTTCAAATCAAAGAATACACAAGAATATGCAGGTGAAAGGGAAAACTCACTGCTCCTTGACCCCCGCCCCCCACCACTCCAGGTTTCCTCACTGGCTGCCCCTTTCTTTCCCTTTGCCAAAGAGGTATTCACACTGTTAGGTGCCAGACCCTGCCCTTGACTTTGGGATCAAAGATGTGTAAGGAAGGTAAGAATCACGGGGCCCTTGCCTCTCAGCCCTAGCCAATGGGGGAGCGGTTCGACGAAGCCACAACGTGGCCTTAAACCCAGAGACATGGAGTTAAGTTTAGCAAGGATAAAAATAAAAGGAAAAGGAAACGAACATGTCTCGCGGCCCTATAGGTAAGGGGGAGCCCGTCGGTGGATCCAGAGTATCTGGATAAGGTCATCCCAGGGGTCAGACTCACGAACCAGCTCAAGATTCAGCGAGTCATTGGTTCATCCCCCACCACCGAGAACGTCTGGATCACACACAGCCCCTTGGGAATGAGATCTGTCCCTGGAGCAGCATTCTGGATTTTTTGTGCGGGAGGATTCCCACCACCACCCGCACCACCCCGGGGGACATTTGGCTGTGTCTGGACATGTTTTTGGTTCTCACAAGTCAGGGTGAGAGGATGTTAGTGGGTGGGGCCCATGGGCGCTGCTCAGCATCCTACAGGGCACAAGACCATCTCGTCCCGCACAGAGAATCATCCAAAATGCCGAGAGCGTCCAGACAGAGAAACCCTGGGCCTGGAGAGGCAGGTTAGGAGGCCAGGGTGGGTGCTCCTGAGAGCAGATGCCTGGGTTCAGATTCGAGATGGGCCACGTTGTCACTAAAGCCTCTTGAGAAAACCTTCACCTCTTCCACTCTGTGTCATGGGACACAGTACCAGTGTCCACTTCCCAGGCTTGCAGGAAGGATGAACTACATGGAGAAGCACTTCGTGCCTGGCACACAGTAGGCACTTGATAAGTGTTAGGCGTTTAAAAAAAAGTGAAAGTGATGGACATGTGGATTGCAGAGATAAAAGCGAGGTCTTCAAATGCCCCAGAGAGGAGTCTAGATTTTTTTTCTGTTTGCATGTCTGGGGACTTGAAGGTTTTTGAACATCTGCAAAATTTTACATTCAAGAGAACTCACCCAATTTTGTTTTGTTCTGTTTTGTTTTATCATGATTTTTTTTTTTTATTGAGTGATAGTAAAGCAAAGTTTATTGAGTGATAGTACAAAGCTCCCAAAGAGGGAGGGGACTCGAGAGGGTTACCCGAATTCACCTAATTTTAAAAAGATCCTCTTCAACACACGCACCCCTTTTACTCCTAGGAAACTGGAATATGGAAAGGTTCTAACAGCAAGACATGTATTGCTTTTGCAGTCACAGAATATAATTTGGAAAGTGTCCAATTACGGGGAAAAAGATCTTCAAATGGCAAAACAAAAAAAAATGCATTACAAATAAAATACAGAACCAAGATAAAATAAACAAACCTCCAAAGATGATTTACTCATCTTTCAAAAAGCCTTTTGGCCACAGCTAAGGACATCAATCCTAGAATCATTCAGTGACAACACGCACACATGTTGAGTTTAATGGCTGCTTGTAACTTATTTCCAAGAAAAATATGGAGCTATACTTCCGTGGTTTTTCTCTACCAGGCACTGAATCCATGGCTCATTCATTCAAGTTTTGGTCATGGCAAAATTGACTGCATTGCTATTTAAGAAAAAATCTAGAGGTTCTTGCTGTGGGATCCGTCCTTGGTGGCACAGAAGAGAGGTGTACATATTTTCCCAATTATTTCTAGATGGTTCTCGAGTTTGATTTGTCCAAATGTAAGCCAACCACCAAAGCCCAGGAACCTCCAGGGACCTTATCCCTCAAACCTTCCCCATCTCTCCAGAATCTTTGCGGGCACGCCAAAGCCAGAGAGGCTGGTGCCAACACTACAGTCCCTGAACTCCTTGTCATCCGCAGACAGCTTGGGACCTGTTTACTTTAGAACCAGCAAAAGGTGAAGAGCTCTTTCTTGAAAGTCAGCAGACTTTAAATACAGGATGGTCACGCAGAGGCCTAAGGACCAGAAGTTGGAACCCCCTGGGTAAGTGGGGAAGTTCTGGGCGTGTGTCCTGGTTTCACCACTTAGGTGACCTTGGGTATGTTACTTAACCTCCTTGAACCTCAGTATCTTCCCCTATCAACAGGGTCTATTGTCAGCCCTGGCAGGCTGTTGTGAAAGTATGGAGAGACAAAGGAAGCTGGAGAGTTCTGGAAAATGCCCAGTACCTGCTCTCGTAAGCTTGCTAGACAGGCGCTGTTTCCCTCCACGTCTGCAACCCCTAGCCCCATGGTTTGATATCAAATGTCTTTTGCCTTGAGATGGAATCCCATGCCATTGGTAGGATCAAAGGCGGTGGGGGGGCACTTGACATTTATAGCAGGAGTTTGACCTCGCAGAAATCTGAACCTGCTTGGAGTGCGATGATCACTGTTACACCTTCCACCCACTTTGCCTCCTGGGCAGGCCGTTTAGACTCCTCAACCGCTTATCAGCCGGAATGCCGGGAACACCCTAAAGAAAGCTGGTTGAGGCTTGTCTTCACCAGCAGAGCTTACCTGGCTTTTGAGGTTTGGGACGACTAGGTGATCCTCGGATTCGATCTTGCTTCTGTCTTTGAAAGGGCTGATGAGAGGCCTGATTAGCTATCTGGAGCCCTCTCTCTGCATATGCACATACTGGAAATTCGGAAAACAACTCAAATCAGAGAGCCTGATGTCAGGGCCCTGAAAACGCGTGTCTAGGGAGAAATCGAGAGAAACCCAAGAAACCCCAGAACATTTCCCAAGAGATGCCCAGTCCTGAGGGGGCAGGGCCACTGAGAGGCTGGGGGAGGGGGGTCCCAGAATCCTAAGACTTAGGGAAGGAAAGTGTGGATGAACAAGGCTGGCTTTTATTGAAGCCATGCCTCTTGGGAGAGCCATCTGTGGTCTCCTTTAGAATTTGACTTTTGGATGGCCTGTTCAACCCACTATCCCCACCCCTACCACTGCCTTTTCCTTTCTCATCAGAAAAGAAAATGCTTTGCAATCTAGAATGATAACACCACATTTATTTTGAGTAGTAATTTTGTGCAACACATTGTGCTTTCTATTTTATCACTTTATCCTCATTAAAACTTCTGCCCCGGGGGCGCCTGGGTGGCTCAGTCAGTTAAGCATCTGCCTTTGGCTCAGGTCATTATCCTGGGGTCCTGGGATGGAGCCCTATGTCTGGAACTCAGTGGGGAGCCTGCTTCTCTCTCTCTCGCTCTCTCTCTCTCTGCCTCCCCCACCCCCCATGCTCTCTCTTTCTTAAATAAATAAAATCTTAAAAACAAAAAAACAAAACTTCTGCCCCAGAGGAGTGTTACTATCTTCAACGTAGAGATGAGGAAAAGTGGATTTACTCCTGGAGATTATGGGAAGCCGTTGTAGGGAGGGAATGGAGTTTCTGGGATATGAATTTGAATTTGGGGTGCTGGATGGATGAAGGGGGAGGGGACAGGGGTCCAGATCCAGGTAGTTGGTGCCGGTGCAGCCCCTCTGGGAAGAAAGGACCCATTTTAGAGAAGAATGGGAGATTCAAACTGAAAAAGTGAAAAGTGTTGCCTGAGGTTGTAAAACCATCAGGGTGAGCAGGAGAGTCTTGACCTTGCAGGGCAATAATCTAACCCAACAACACAATTAAATAGCTAATCTCTCTAATCTCTAGAGGCCTTTGGGAGTCAGGGACTACATAAATAAATCCGAGTATCCCCTTCTGATCTCCAGGCAAACAAATGGGATTAGCACATCAAAGGCTAGGTTCTTTGTACTGTAAGGAGTCCTGCCCCAAGGTGAGAGGTGGGCCAGAAGGAAGATCCAGGAATTTAGACATTGTTTCACTGGCTGATGCCTTGGGCTTCACTCCTTACTAGCTGTGTGACCCAGGACAAGTTACCTAACCTCCCTGCGCCTTAGTTTCTCTTCCGTAAAATGCAATAATAACACCTACCTCATAAACTTGTTGTGAGGATTAAATTAAAATGACATTCTCTAGGGGGCGGTCAGCATATGCCAGACCCCGTTCCCAGCTCACTTCTCATTCAGTCTCACAATGACCCGTGTATTAAATGAGTTATTACATAAGGCGGTGGGACTATGACATCACGATTAAAATGAGGGCTTGGGCACCTGGGTGGCTCAGATGGTTAAGCGTCTGCTTTGGGCTCGGGTCATGATCCCAGGATCCTGGGATTGAGTCCCGCATCGGGCTCCCTGCTCCTTGGGAGCCTGCTTCTCCCTCTGCCTCTCTCTCTCTCTCTCTCTCTCTCTCTCTCTCTTTCTCGTCTTTCATGAATAAATAAATAAAATCTTTAAAAAATAAAATAAAATAAAATGAGGGCTTGATGGATGTGAAAATTGCTTAGCCGCATGGGACACACACACTGAGTAAAATCACAAAAAGAGTAAATTTCAAAATACAATGTACTCTAGGTCCATGACTTCGAGTTTCTGAATGCCAGAACAGGAAAAGTGGAAAAGTGAACCCCCGATTTTTGGTAAAATTGTTTGTGGGTCACTATGTCTCGGGTCGCTGTTAGGTAGTTGTTTTTACAAGAAATGAAATTGATGTGTAATATTTAGATACATATCTATGAGCAGTTGGACAAGGTCTGAGAAACAACGATATAGATATGTGCACACACACAAATATATAGCTAATTACAGACTTCTGTGTGCACGTGTATGTATTTATTTATTTCTTAAGCCCTGTTCCACTGCTCTTATCACTTTGCGCTTTGAGGAAGTTTGCCAAGAGGCAAATTCTGTAGAAAATTGTTCCTGGAATGGCTTCATTCCCCAGTTCTGTGCGTCACAGACCCTTTGAAGACCCCCGGGAACAACTGTTATTCTCCTTGCAGGAAAATGCCCATTCCTGGAGCCCAGAAGATAGGTGGCCTCCCATTCACCAGAAATTTATAAACACTGCCCCCCAAAATCCATCACTGACCCCCTCGCCCCCCGGGATTCACCGGTGAGGGACTCATGCTTGCAGTTGGGAATTCATTTTTTTTTCCCCTTGGTAAATGTTTATTGAGCACGTGGTACGTACCAGACAGCCAGGGCACAGTGGGTCAGGTGCTGGGGTCCCCATGCGGTGATATCAGAGGGTCACCTGTAGCATTTGGGGTTCTCTTTTCTCTGGTTTACTCCCCTTCTCATCTACTTCTGGCCTTCCTTGTGAACATAGCAACAAAGATCAAAGAATAAGTAACATCTAGGGGAGACATTGCTGACTATGAGGCGATTCCTGGCACCTTACCTGACCTGTGGCCAGCCTGTGGGCCACTGTGTAAGTAGGTCTAACTTTTATCTTTGTTTAAACAAAAAGAACACAAAAACTCAGAGAAGGTAAGATGAATGACAGGTTTATCTGCAAGTAGAAGAGACAAAATTCTGAACCCAGGGGCTGGGTTTTTTTTTTTTACTTTTATTTTATTTTTTTAATAATTTTTTATTGTTATGTTAATCACCATACATTACATCATTAGTTTTTGATGTCCAGGGGCTGGGTTTTTGACTGCAGAGATCACATGAGAGCGTATCGGTGAGTGGATAAGACCAGAGTTTGGGATTCGACTCCAGCAGGTGCTGTGTGACTTTTGACGAGTTGCTCTAACGCTCTGAGCCTGTATTTCCTTATGAAAATGAGTCGTAATGGTGGGACTGGCTCATTAACAAAAACAACAAAAACAATAGGAAGAGTAATAATATCCCCTAGCACTAGGTGTGGTGCAGTTGTCATCCCATTTATAAGATGGTGACAGCAAGGACTTTAACGTAATCCATGGCACAGAGTGATCAAGACAGGAGAGCAAAAATAAAGGAGTGAAAATCTCCCATCTTTGATACTTGCTTTCATTGGTCGGGGAAGTTTGGGCTGGATCTTTGACAGCTCCTCCCCTAGACCCCCTGGACCTAAAGCCCTATTGTCATAAGAGGTTTTTAATTGGTAAAGTCACTCTTTTTGTTGACTTGGACGTCATTTTGCATGTCTGAAACGGGGCCCGTCTCATCACTGCACACAGGGTGGGTACTTTTCCAAATTAAAACAGATGCTCAAGTATGGGTAAAATGTAACTTTATGTCTTCGTGCCAAATGGCGCCAAAGCTCAACTCCATTAGCCACAGAAAATTGTATCTATTATGTAACGTGGGTGCGTTTTAAGGTGTGGAGTGAGGGTCTCCCAAAAGCCAGAGTATTAAAAAAAAAAAGGTCTTTGTCCAAATTTAGGATGATTGTTGGAACTAGTTGCTAGGCACAGGGGAGTTCATTCACTTCGGATATTGGATATGTGTCAGACTTTCCAGAACGTATTTTAAAAGACCCTTGTCTCCTAAATTCCATCCCCCCCCCCAATTCTCCCCTCTAAAAGACCTTTTGCTTTAGTGGAGTCTGACCTATTTCATATTTCGGTGAGTGCCTTCCTCGGCTCCTTAGACCTAAACACAGTTGGGGTTTGAGATCGCAGGAGACAAGAATGAATCAACAGATGTTTGTTTTCTCCTCTTAAAATTCCAGAAGGCACGAGGCGGTAGATGAATAAATGAGGGGATCTTTGGTAGGACCGGGGCTGTTGTCCCCAGTCAGTTTAGGAACAAAGCCATCCCACCTTTGTTTTCCAAGAGAGGTGGTTGCATTTCAGTGTCGAGGAAGGTCTCCCACCACCGGCTGGGAGAGCGACCCAGTGGCGTCACCTGTGCTTAGAAAGACAAGAGATCATTAGCCTTAATGAAGTTCTCCCCAGCCGACTGATGGGATCTGAGGAAAGAATTCACTCCTTCCCTCCTCAGTAGGAGAAAAGGGAATGAAGGGAGAAAGTTCGCTTGGGACGTTCTCCTCCTTTGGGAGGGTGAACCTGTGAAGGTCAGTTGGGTGGAATGTGTCATAAACCTTAAAAACAACAACAACAACTTCTACCTCACCTCCCGCCTTCCCACCTCTTGGGATGGATCCTGCAGGAATCCCTGGAGGTGCAACTGCCAAGACCAAGCTTACGGGGATTTAAAGAGGGAAAAATCATGAATTAACTTGCAAAGTAAATACCTATTTGTATGGATACAATGGTGAGATAAGAAGCAGCATCTTGCCAGCCTTTGCAAGTGTTAAAATGATAGAGGGGGAGAGGTGTTTGCCGGTGTGGACTTGGGAAAAAAATGGTTTTGGTATTCTAAAGAAATAAATTCGGGGCGCCTGGGTGACTCGGTCCATTAAGCGGTTAGGCTCAGGTCATGATCCCAGGGTCCTGGGATGGGGCCACGCGGGCTCACCAGGGAGCCTGCTTCTCCCTCCTCCTCGACTGCCACTCCCCCTGCTTCTCCCTCCTCCTCGGACTGCCACTCCCCCTGCTTGTGCTCTCTCCGCTCCCCGCCCCCGTCAAATAAATAAATAAAATCTTTAAAAAAAGGAAAGAAATTCGATTGCCAGACAATAATATCTTTACTAAAAAAGAAACTATGCCAGACTTGTACTAAGCACTTTCTGATGCATTATTTTCTTAAATCTTCTATTTGTTTCCAGATTAAAAAGAAAGAGAATTACTTTTTAACAACAAACAGGGAAGTTACTGGTAAGGTGTTCTGATTTTGATCTGAGCCCTTTTCCTGGCTATCTCTGGTTGTGAGATGTCACCCCCAATGTCATCTCCTCGAGGCCCTTCTGTGGGATTCGGCCGCTCCCTGTCTTCCATCAGCCTGTTTATGTTCTGCATCGCACTTATCACAATCAGTGTTTATCAAGTGCATTTTTTCACTTGGTATTTCCCTCTCCCTGCCTCCTCTGCCTTGTGAGCACTGACCTTGACCATCTCATCCGTGGGGGCGAAGTCCTGCACCACCATACGGAATGCATAATGTGCTGAAGGGCAGTTTATTAATTATTGTAGGGTAAATAAGTGGTTGTGCACATGAATGAGTGAGTGTATGAGTGAGTGAATGACATTTGACTTCAGTGGGAAGGACCCTCTGTGCATGACTCAGCGAGGTTGGACTCTTCCGGACGTGGTCGCCATATACAGGGATGGTCAGAACGTGAGTGACAGATGGACGTCCCAAGAGTCTGGAGGCCAGACCCAGACCCCTCCACCCTGTCCGCTGACCCTGATCGAGTAATGCCAGCAGAAGTGGATCTCTGTCCTCGGGGAAGGGCCTCTCACGAGTGCTTGGCATACACCACCTCCTTTTGCACTTCACGACGACTCTTGGGGACCAGTATGATCGTCCCTGTTTTTAACTGATAAGGAAGCAGAGACCCAGAGGAGCAAAGGGTTTTGTTCCCATTCACGGAACAAACACGTGCTCCAGACCTGGCGAACTTTTCCAGAACCTTTGTCTCCTCTGAACCCCACAAGAGGACCTCTTTCCAGCCACATTCTGGATGGAGGCGGGGAGGGGCAATGAGGAGCCAAGAAAGAAAAGTCTCAAGGAGGAAGCTGTCGGAAGCTCACAGTCTATGAAATGCTCAGGACAGATTTGCTTGAAGGGAAAATGAGCGGACAAAGGAACGGACAGGGGGATGTGATCAGGGGTCTGCACTCAGGGGTTCGGCCTGGACTCACACCCCATTGTTCCCACTTCCCTGTTACTGTGGGATCATCGACGAATGACTTTTAATTTGTCTGAGCCTCAGTTTCCCCATCCGAAAAACGAAAACCAAGGGCTCGCCGTGAGAGTTCACTATCACAGAGCTCACTGGTTGGTGTCCAGCACGTCTGAAGACCCCGGGCGGGGCGGGGGGGGGGTCCATCTGGAGTGGCTGCCGGGAGCCTCCTGGGTCGCTACAAGGGAGTTATTGTCATTTTTGTTATATTGGCTCATTCGGAGCCTGTCTATGCAAGACACCGTTGTGTAGTGAGCTGGGGAACCAGGGAAATCCGGGTTCAAATCTCATTCACTGAACTAGCTGAGTGACCATGGGGGGGGGCTGCCACCTGGCTTACCAGACCTGTGTCCTCATCTGCAAGGCGGGGAATACCCCGCATGAGAAGTGCTCAAGCTTCCACGGGAACATTTCCGAGGTACCGAGCACCTCTACCGTAGATAGTGCGCTTATGTGCTGTATGCATATTTGTGCTTTATACCTAAACAGAGTAAGATTTTTGCTGCCCCCCCCGCCCCAAATCAATCTTCGCCCCCACTGAAAACATATACCAGGAGCTCACTCCCTTCACTCTTGTTCTTATGCTGGTCGGAGGGGAGTGAGGTGGGGAATATTGTGTCTGGCCTGCCCCCCTAAAACGTATGGACCCTGGTTAACCAAAGGTCCATCCTGAAGAGCACACTTAACCCTCTCTGTTCAGAAAACGGAATTTGTCCTTAATACCAGACATTGGTCATTTCTGAGTCTGGCCTTAGCCCAAACACCTCACATCTTGAGATTTCAAGAGTGGGGAAGGGTAGTCATTTTTTTTTTTTTTAGAGTGAACAGTGTGGATGCTTCTTGATTCCCAGTCAAAACCTCACGCCCTAACTCCTCAGGAGCCCCGAGGTGGGGTGCAGGGCTCCCACCCCACTTCCCACTTGCCTTTCACTAATTTCTGAAGACTCAGGGGTCTGTCTGAAGTGGTTGTCAGGAGCCTCATGGAGGGGGGTCCCACTTGGGCCCCCTCGAGCCTCCCCAGCACGGACAAAGGCACTGCATTCTTACCCCATTTCCGCCCACCCAGGGCTCTCTACTGACCCTCAGAAAGGGGACCGAACACAACCCCCTTATGGGGGGGGCTGACATTGTAATGCCAGCCTCGGAGGCCTTCCCAGCGTCAGCAGGATCTGCTCTCCCTCCACACCGCCCCTGCTCTCGGGCACTTCCTCCTCACTCCCATTAACTGATGTCAGTTCAGAAAGGATGGATTGTTCTCGGCCGGCCTGGCGGCACAGCGCACAATCCAAGCCTGGGAGAGAGAGGGTGTGGAATCAAGAAAGCACCCACCACCCCAAAGACGGAAAACTCATTAAATCTCCTGCCAAAGACGCCCCCATGTGCGGGCGCCGATCCCGCCCTTCAACAACAAAGCCGATCTTGGCATTCCTGATGAGGGAGGGGACCCGGGTAGTCCTTGCTGAGCTCATAAAATCAACACTGCCACGGAAAGGAAATGGCACTGGGGGGTGTTTTTGAAGTCAAGAGGAAGGAGCACACGACAGTTACGGGGTTCCTTGGCTATAAATGTGTGCCTTCCTTTTTCTGTCAGCTCTTATATGGCGGGCAGCCAATGAAACATGGCACTCCGTTGGTGAGACCGGAGTTTGGGGCTAAATATAACAAATCTTCTAGAAGCAGCAGCTAACTGACGTGGGCATGACACTTGGCCTTGAGTCTTACTGTGATGCTGTTGCCAAGAGCTTTGGGAATCCCACTGGTCCAGCGTGCCCATTTCACAGGGACAGAAATGGAGGCTCCCAAGGAGAGGAAGGGCTTCCGTGAGGCTGACTCCCATAGCTCAACACTCGGTAGATTCTGGTTTCCTAATGTACAGTGTCTGCTTCTGCCAACAGGCTTCTTCCACCCAAAGCTCTCTGTCACACTTCACGTTCCCTGTGGACAGAACAAATTCTGTCCGACGGTGATAGTGATACACAGGGTTGCAGGGTGGAGCAGGGGCTCTGAATTTTAAGCTGCTTTGTAACGGTGTGACTTTGGACAATCACTCTGGCTCTCCCAATTCCCACCTTCCCCTGTAGACAAGGGCACTGCTATCCCCCCTTCACAGGGTCACTGGGAAGGCTAAGAGTGGGTTGTGTGGCAGGTGCACCCAACACCCAGCGTGTTCATTCACGAGGACAAAGTGCCGCAGACTGGGCAGCTTATGCAACAGGAGTCTCTTATCTCTCAGCTCTGGGGGCTGGAAGCCCAAGGTCAAGGAGTTGGCAGCCTAGGTCTCTTCTGAGGCCTTTCTCCTTGGCTACTAGATGCCCACCTTCTTGCATCTATACATGGTCTTCCCTCTGCAAGTCTGTGTCCTAATCTCCTCTTTGAACGAGGACAACAGTCCTACCAGAGTGGGACCCGTCCTAATAAACTTATTTTCACTCGGTCACCTCTTTAAAGGCCCTACCTTCAAATAAAATCACATTCTCAGGTATTGGGAGCTAGAGCTTCAACATTGGGATGTTAAGGGGACACAGTTCAGCCATTAACACCCAGAAATTCCTATAATTCAGTAATTCTTTTTTTTTTTAAGTAGTTTCCATGCCCAGAGTGGAGCCAAACGTGGGGCCTGAACCCACAACCCTAAGATCAAGATCCGAGCCGAGATCAAGAGTCAGGGGCTCAACCAACCGAGCCACCCAAGCACCCCTATTTCAATAATTCTTGAGACACCCCATCACATTACCATACAGCTATCATTCAGAGATGTGATCGTGCTTTTGAAAGGTTACCAGAAAAGAGCTAATTCCATCCTGAAAATGTGGGTTCTTCTAGAACAAAGGTTGTCAAACTAAAATAGGCAGCATGGGGGGTGCCTGGGTGGCTCAGTCGGTTAAGTATCTGCCTTCGGCTCAGGTCATGATTCCAGGGTCCTAGGATTGAGCCCCACATTGGGCTCCCTGCTCAGCGAGGATTTTGCCCCACCCCCTGCTCATGCTCTCTTTCTCAAAAAAATAAATAAAATCTTAAAAATAAAATAAAATAGGCAGCATGCCACCAATTTTACTATGACCTGCTAGCTTAGAATGGTCCTTACTTTTTTTTTTTAATGGTTGGAAAAAGTCAAAAGAAGAATAATATTTCATGACATGTAAAAATGATATTTAATTTAAATGGTAGTGCCTATAAATAAAATTTTGTGGGGATACAGTCACACCTGTTCATTTACATGCTGTCTATACCCCGCTTTTGCAACTGCATCATTGAGTAGTTGTGTTGCAGGCTATGTGACCCACAAAGCTTAAAATATATGTATTTCCCTATCTGGACATTTGCAGAAAAAGTCTGCAGATCCCTGATTTTGAGAATCACCAAAGGCACTCATTTCAAATTCCTATCCTCAGGATTCCTGTGAAGAAATGCTGGTGCAGGGGCTTTGAACGATGCTCTGGAATTATCATTTTTGTAGTGGGCAATATATCTATGTAGAATGGGCTGACTCACAACCCCGCCGATATCAGACATGTCCATCAGAAATCCAAATTATGAATCCACGAGGAACTTCACAGGTGCCAAGGAAAGAAGTTTCTCAGGTGCCCTGAGCAAAGCATCCTCTTAGAAAAAAATCTCATGGGGGAAGGTGGGATCCATTCAGCAAGTTGAATGGATGAAGTTATCCTGTAATCACACACTCAGAGCATGGAGTCAGGTGGACAAGTTTAGAGGGCACTATGGCTCACAGGGGTGACAGCCTGGATCATCACCTTCACCTTGGAGATACCCTCTAAGTCCAAATAATGAAGCTCTTTTTTTTTTTTAAGATTTTGTTTATTTATTTGACATTTATTTATCTGACAGAGAGAGACAGCAAGAGAGGGAACACAAGCAGGGGGAGTGGGAGAGGGAGAAGCAGGCTTCCCGCGGAGCAGGGAGCCCGATGCGGGGCTCAATCCCAGGACCCCGGGACCATGACCTGAGCCGAAGGCAGATGCTTAACTGACGGAACCACCCAGGAGCCCAAGAAGTGTATTTCAACATATTTAATCAAGTATTTGATTTCCTCTGAAATCCTATGTATTCCATTTTATTCACTTAAAAGCCTCTGTCCGAGAAGGGGTTCTTCAGCTTCCCCAATTTCCAATGTGTTTATGGCTTTAACAAGATTAAGAATTTTCGGGGGGGGGTAACAATCCTTCCCTTAAGCATGAACTGAAGAGGCAATGAGCCCCAGGGTAGGGTCTGGTCATCACTGAACGGGGCAAGGCATGGAGCAGACGCTCACTAAATACTTACTGAACCAATAAATTAACTTCATTCCATTCTTTTTTTTTTTAAGATTTATTTATTTTTAGGGAGAGAGAGAGTGTGAGAGAGTGTGTGGCTGGGGAGTTGCTGAGGGAGAAGAAGAGAGAGAATCCCAAGCAGACTCCACGCTGAGCACGGAGCCAGACTCGGGACTTGATCTCACAACCCTGAGATCATGACCTGAGCCGAGATCGAGAGTCTGACGCTTAACAGACTGAACCACGCAGGTGCCCCCCAATGACTTTTTTTTTTTATTTGACAGAGAGAGACACAGCGAGAGAGGGAACACAAGTAGGGAGAGTAGGAGAGGGAGAAGCAGGCTTCCCTTGGAGCAGGGAGCCCGACGTGGAGCTCGATCCCAGGACCCCGGGACCATGACCTGAGCCGAAGGCAGATGCTTAACTGATGGAGCCACCCAGGCGCCACTCCCCCCACCCCCACCAATGACTTCTTGAGGAAACCTTTCCACATCCTCCTGGGATGTCCACATTAATCTTGGATTTCTCATGCACACATTTGTCCCAGGTGGGATTGTGAATCAGTCTACTGTGTCTTTACCTGGGACGTCATGCTCTTCTCTCAGAGAAGCTCCTGTGATATGTAGGTTTATATTCATCTGTGTGTTTTCTTGCTTAATGATTATCTTCTGTAGGCTGTAAATGCCACAAGAGCAGAGATATATCGGCTTTGGGCATCTCTCCATTCCTAACCCTTAGCGTGATGCCCGGCACAGTGGAGGGGTCTGGTAGATAGTTGTTGGAGGGCTGGAAGGATGGATGGGTATCAGTCAACAATACAGGGGATGCAGAAGTGGACGTGCTCAGTTTGGGGCAGTGCGGAGCAGGGATATTGGATTCAGGTTGAATCTACAGCTGTTAAATATGATTGAA
Organism: Callorhinus ursinus; assembly: GCF_003265705.2. Classification (NCBI taxonomy): domain Eukaryota; kingdom Metazoa; phylum Chordata; class Mammalia; order Carnivora; family Otariidae; genus Callorhinus; species Callorhinus ursinus. Next base: position 7,012,835 of record NW_027397103.1, on the reverse strand, counting down.
ATGTCTAGATAAAGACACCGAGTAGATCCATGAGCCTGGAGCTCAGAAAACGATCTGCCTAGAGAGGGACCGGTTTTGAAATGGTCAACTTGCGGATGACTAGGGGGCCCTGGGAACAAGGAGAAAAGCAGAGGAATGCTGAGGGTCGAACTTTCGAGGCTGCACCACATGATGGATGGGCTAGGAGGAAGAACCCACAGGTGCACTCAGCAGGAAGATGGCCAGAGACGGAGGGGGAACCAGAGGGCTGTGGGCCAAGGTAACGGAGAGGCTTCAAGGAGGCACGGGGCCAGGTGAATCAAAGATGCTAAGGCCGTGGTCTCGAGGAGTTTGGGCCCCATGTTGGACATGATGGCAGTGGATTGGGCGGCACGAGACAGAGTTTGAGCCCCATCCCCAGTCTCTTTCCTGGCATATAGTCAATGTGTCTTCCCCTTGGCGCAGTGACTTTTAAGCTTTTGGGGAGAAGGGCATAGCCATCCACTTGCTTTGAGCATTTGATGAAAGCCATGGGTCATCTTGCTAGAAAAACGGACATCTACGCGTCGTCAGCAAACTCTGCAAAGGACTCCGGGGCAGCGGGGACCCACTGAAGATAGACCGCGGGGGAGAAAATTAATATATATTAGGGCTAGGGGTTCGGGTCTTCTCTCTTGTTCTTTTCAATGCATCTTTTGACTCGAAAAGCAGAAAAGATTAATTTTCTGTTTTTCACTCCTAAACATGACTTACTAGAGATTAGGAGGACCCTGTAGGGATGACCAATAGCTCCAAATGATTTAGTTGTTCTTTGGAATCATTTGGAGAGCTTTTAAAAAAAAAATCCCAAGGCCAGGGCCTATCCCCCCGAACCCCGATGCGGCCAGACTGGGGTGGGTCCTCTAAAAGCTCCCCAACGTGAATCCCATGTACAAGTGGGATACGAACGTGGGTCCTGAATGGGAGATGGCATGGCCATGAAGGGGCCAGTACACCTGTTCGAGTTTACCACAAAAATGTCTTTATTCACCCTCAGCATTTTCCTATTCCCCTTTGCTTGCTGCGTTGGCCTCGTGTTTACTGAATGTCCAGTTCTCTGGTCCTGACATGAAGTCTTGACCCTTCCGGGCCTTCATTTCCTTATCTCTAACCCTGAGGGAGCCTGCCGACCCCCTGCTGCCCCAACTGTTGGCAATAAATGAGAACAGAGGCAAGAAGCTTATGTAGTCTGGGCTCCTGGTTCTACTTGATGTCATTGGACACCGGTTTGCTTTTCTCCAGAGCCTGTTTCGTTTGAACTAGGCTACTGCAGTCTATAAAACTTTAATGCACGGATTTCCCATTGTTCGGGTGTCCGTGGGGCACATGCCTTCCTGTTTTGTCGCGGGGGGGGCGGGGCGGCGGTGTGCTGACCAGGAAAGAAGCCTGGGTGGTTGCCTTGTTTCTGGAAATGCATGTGATTACGTTCGCGGTAGCAGATGGGACCTCAGACCCCACCAGCAGGCACGCATCAGACTTACTGTGTGCCAGTCCCGGGCTCTTTGCTGGATCTGTATTCTTTTCCAACAACCCTATAAAGCCAGGGTCATTATCAGCCCTGTTTTAAGAGGAGGGAAGTGAAGGCTCCAGGAGCTTAAGCTTTTCTCAGGGTCACGTAGCTCATAAGGAAATTGGAAGCATGGGCCTGGGGGTGGGGGCTGGGGAGAGGGAAGGGGGGGTCATAAGTACCTGACTCCAAAATTCATTCTCTTTTTCTAAGAAATTATAGAAGACTTAATTTGTGTTTTTAAAAAAATTTCTCCTTTAGTTGCTTAATTTTTTATTTTAACACAAGCAAACATATGTACACACACACACACCCCCCATTGCTTCTTTGATGTTTCCTATGTTAGGAGCTTGTTCGGGGAGAAGACCGGTAGGGATTGAGTGTGCCTCCTGGATGGGGTTTTTATGGAAACACAAAGGTTATTGACCTCCAACACAAATTGGCTCGGCCCTCCGGAGTTCGCCCAGCCGCCCGGCTCTCTTGGAGTTTTGTTCAGCCCTCTCTCCTTAGCTACCAGCCTTGTTCAACCTGGACAAAACAAACAGGGGTTGTCGGGGAGTTGGGGGGGTGGGGGGGGAATTGCCTCTTCAACTTCACAATGAGAAGTAGGAGTGGGAACAATTACTCCAATAATTCAGACATGGATGTTAAAACACTCTCCACACAACCCCAACGTTTACCTAAATTATCTGGGTAATTGCCTGCATTTTCAGCTTGGATTTGAGCTCTGTAAATTCTGAGGCTTCAGATGATAAATAAGGAGACTCTCGTGTAGGCTGAGGTAGAGAGGGAGGCGAGGCACCATTAAAGGACACAGAAAGGGAGGCCCCAGCTTTGTGACTCAGTCATGTCTTGGATGCAGAACCTTGGGGGGGGGGTCTCTTACGTTCTCTGTGCTTCCCGGAGTTAAGGCTATTATCTGGAATAGGAAGGGAAGGAAGGAAGGAAGGAAGGAAGGAAGGAGAGAAAGGGAGAGAAAAAGAAAAAAAAATAATTTTAAGAAGGACATTGTTGTAGCCTCTTTGTGTTCTGAATTGCTAAAGCATTAGTCAAGGAATAAACATGACTTTATGTCTCCTCCTTTCAGCAAAAAGAAAAGCAAATCCCCAAAAATTCATCCCTGGCGGCTCGGCTCGGCTTGCTTTCTTTCCTCTTGCAGCTTTAGGCGCTCTGCTTTTACTTGGCTGAGAATGGGATCGACCACAAAGCTGCTTTCACCTTTAATGTGCACAAACCACCCCCATTCACTGCCCTCCGATCCTGCAATCTGTTCTTTTTGACCTTTGGTGGAGGCATTTTAAATGGAAACTGCCTCCATCTTGCTTTTTCTCCAAGATCCTGGGCTCCTGTCCTCAGAGGCGACCTTTTGTAAATGAGCAACTATTTTATTTTATTTATTTATTTGTTAGAGAGAGAGAGCACAAGCGTGGGGAGGGACAGAGGGAGAAGCAGGTTTCCCGTGGAGCAGGGAGCCCGATGTGGGACTCGATCCCAGGACCCCGGGATCATGACCTGAGCCGAAGGCAGACGCTTCACCGACTAAGCCACCCAGGCGCCCCGGAACAACTATTTTATTGAGGCCCTTCTAAGTGCTGGATGTCTTCACGTGCTGGAGCTTGTTTGCATTTTGTGCAACTTTTAAATTATTTTTGGCTTCATTTAACCCATTCGGCATCCAGCCTGCAAGTAACTGGGCCCCCACCGGCACTTCCCGTTCCCCGTCAATGTAACAGAAACGGGGCTCCAGACTTCCTTGGGATGGGTGGTTGTTTTCCATTCAGAAAACTGGGTGCAGTAGCCATGCTTCCCTTTATACTTGGGTTGGGAAAATGTGTTCCGCCAAAGGACAGACAGTAAATAGTGCGGATTCTGCAGGTCATACCGCTCACTCTGGCAATCCTAAGGAGAAAGCAGAGATGGCTGGTATGTATGTGAATGGGTGTAGCTGGATTCCAACAAAACTTTATTTATGAACACTAAAATTTGAATAGGAAGTCATTGTCACATGTCATATACCTCCTTTGATTTTTTTTTTCCTTTCTAACCATTTAAAAATATAAAAACCTTTCCAAGCCCACAGGCCATATGAAAACAGGTGGCAGGCTGGACTGGACCTGCAGGCCGTAGTCTGTGGACCTTGGTGACAGCTGCTTTAGACCATCAAAACCTTGAAGGACATCAGAGAGAGGCTGGAGTGACAAGTGGAAGCGGTCCCAATTGCCCTACAAGTGTCCGGCAGGTGAAACTCGGCAAAAACAAACTTCGAGACCAGCCTTAATCAGTAGCACAAAATCCTACCAGAAGCCTTTATTAATTGCCTATTATCTGCAAGGCCTCCTCCTGCTGAGGAGCTCCATGAATAAGAGCTCTGGTTGCTCTGCCCCTCTGGTTGCTTACATTCTCTTAGGGGAGAGAAACATGAAAATAAAATTCATTATCTACGTGCAGTTGTTTTCTGCTCAGCGAAAGAGGTATTAGGGGCTCTTAGCAGGGACTCTGCTTCTCCCTCTCCCTCTGCACCTCCCCCTGCTCATGCTCTCTCTCTCTCTCTCTCTCAAATAAATAAATAAACAAAATCTTTAAAAACAAAACAAAACAAAAAACCAAAATGTCAGTAGCGAACCAGCTAATTCACTATTGGGGAACAGTGTATGCAAAGACCTTCAGTTGCGTAGAAGGAGTAGAGTGACTTGGCCATTATAGCTTGATTTTCAGGAACAGGGCAAAGTAAAATTGGAGAGATGAGTAGGGGTCAGACCAGACATGCCTCTTGGTGCTAGGGGCCAGGCCATGGTCGTCACTGAAACTGAAGCTGATGAGGGTCATGGGATAAGTCCGGCTGCCATGCGGCCAGTGGATTTGAGGGGAGGCAGGCAGGTGCAAAAGGATGGTAGTAGTAGCTGATCTGCCATAATCATTGGGGATTGCTCTCTGCACATGTGTGATCAGCAGGAGGGCCCAGAAAGTGGACGGGGAGCTGGAAGACCTGTCCCATCTCGTTCTCTCTGGACTCTTTTCAACCCATACCCAGGATCCCCACTCAATAAACACTGGTTGAGTTCCACTGCTGGTGATCGTGTAGTAGAGGTGAAGAAGTAGCATCCTGAAACAATCCAGAAGAAAGAAGAACTACCTAAATAAACTGCTTTTGTTGAAATTTAGTCGCATGACTCCAAAAAGGGAAGATAATGGGAATATTGATGGAGCAGGTGCTTTGCAAATATTATTTGTCCTTTGCTCTGCCCAGCACACCTGCCTGTGCATATCATTATTCCAGTTTTACTTTGAGGAATTGAGACCCAGAAAAGTGAAGCCGCCTGGCCAAGAGACACCCAGAGAGCAGAGGGCAAATTCAGAATTCTAGTCCCACTTCTCTGCCTCTAAATTCCAGCTCTTTCCTCTGACACCTTGCTCTCTCTGTATCTTATTTTCAAGGAATGGCCATGAAGCTTGCTTTACTGGAATTCAAATCTCAGGAGAACTGAGACCGTGTCTCAGCCATGACTATTTGCTGAATAAATTAGAAAGAAAGAGAGAGAGAAGAGAGAGAGGAAGGAAGGAAGAAAGAAGAAAGAAAGAAGGAAGGAAGGAAGAAAAAGAAAGAAAAAGGAAGGAAGGAAGGAAGGAAGGAAGGAAGGAAGGAAGAAAGAAAGAAAGAAAGAAAGAAAGAAAGAAAGAAAGAAAGAAAGAAAGAAAGAAAGAAAGAAAGAAAGAAAGAAAGAAAGAAAGAAAAAGAAAGAAAGAAAAAGAAAAAAAAGTCTCACAGACTTGGAAAGCGCGTGCACTTCCTCGCAGAACCAGCAGATGGCGGCAAAGGAACGGCCAAGCAAAGGCGCGGGAGGAAGTTGGAATTAGCTGCTTTTATTGATGGATCCTCCCTTCCCGGAGCTCTCTCTGCAAAACAGGTAGCTTGATTTTTTTTTTTCTTTTCCTTTTTTTTCTGTTTTCTTTTTTTTTCCCCCCTGGGAGGAACCTAGCGTTACTGTTGATGGACTGCAGTTCCCCCTTCCTGTTTACACTCTCTCACCTCAGATCTCTGCTCAGAGACCAGGAGAGATCAAGAAATCCGGGAAATAACGCCAGAAGCGCTTTCATGTCAAATAAAACCAGCGCAGAAATGGCCCGTTTATCAACAAACAGAAAAAGCGCCACGTCCTCGGCTCCCTGAGACAGACAGGTTGTGGTCAAACACTGGCCTCAGCATCCTCACGTGTTGTGATGTGCCTGCGAGAGAGCCTGGGGTGGCGGGGGGCGGGGGGGGGGGAGTTTGGATGAAGTAGAGGCTGGCGGAGGATTTGCTGATTTGGGGGCTGAGATGGTGGCGGCAGGGGAGAGAAGTAGGGAGCCTCAGCTTACAACATCTTGTTTGAAATCAATCTTGTCTTGACGCCAGGAAGAAATCCATCCCTAAGTGGCCAAGGACGACCAAAGAGGATTTATTTAGGCAGGACAAGGGGTGGTGAGGGGCTTCCCCTGGGATTCTGTTTTATCAGAGGAGAGGAAGGAGGAAGGGTTCTCTCCCCCCTTGAATATTTTGCAATGTCTAGGATGTTCCTTTGAGTGCTTGTGAACTTTCCTGGGCTGTGAGGGTGCTTGCCTGAATTTAAAAGTGAAAGAAATCAGAGGGGGAAGCATGGTAGAGACGTAGGGGGCTTTTTATTTTTAAGATTTTTATTTATTTATTTGACAGAGAGAGAGAAAACAAGCATGGGAGGGAGAGGGGGAGAAGCAGGCTCCCCACTGAGCAGGGAACCCGATGGGGGACTCGATCCCAGGACCCTGGGTTCATGACCTGAGCCGAAGGCAGTTGCTTAACCAACTGAGCCACCCAGGTGCCCTGCAGGGGACTTTTAAAAATGTATCCACTCCAGCCTCTCTGCCTTCCAAGCTAGTGGGGTCCCTGAGCATGCATAGACTTGACCCACACACATGATTTGGGTAGGCTATGCTGCGTAGTAAAGTTAAAAAGAATTCTCATCATTGAGCAAGGTCCCAGCCTTCACCTTGTTAATTTTTGCCCAGAAAAAAAGGTTCAGGTGACTCTCAGACTCCAGAGGATCCCCCTCCAACACATATATATCTATATTCCAAAACTCAAGCCTGCAATTCCACCAGATGTGACTTTAATGAGAAAACTAAATCCTGAAGATTCCAACAAAGATGAAAACTGACCATATATGTCACCATATCACTGTGATGTATGTGGAGGCGTCCAGTGAAGGGGTATGGAGGTCCAGGAGCCCCTAACCTGGACCCCAGCAGTCTCTCCACAAAAGGCACCCCCCCACTGCTCCCCTCACCCTAGATCTTGAGGTGAGAGGGATGTAGTAAAAACTAATTGTTTTATGAAAAGTGGTTTCCTTTTATTGCCTGTGGGAGTGGAGTGGGGGTAAGCCTAGCAACAGGAGAGGAACGCAGAATTCATTAGGGGTGATAATGATTGTTCATAATCATTTGGCTGATGAGTTAATATCATTAATTAGTCAACTAATTAGACAATGCCGGACTGGGGCTCTGGGGGTCGGTCGGGAGGCTTTGATTCAAAAACAAGCAAGGAAACAGTGTCCTAGAAGGTGAGAGAGATGGAGCCAGTCCCTAAAGCTAAATTCGACCTGGTCAAGGCAGGAGTCTCCAGAGGCCACCCTAAAACTTCCTGTCATTTCTTTTTGTCCCCAGAGCAGCGACAGGGTCCTAATTTGGTCAGTCTCACACATCTCCGAGAATCTGAGCATAACCGTAGGGTCTCCCTTGTCCCCAGATCTGAATGTATGCACAGTAACAAACTTCTTTGTAGGATTTCTGCAGATTCACTGAAGTCATGAGGTCTGGCCTCGGTTAAGAGCACCCACCCTAGAGAATACCCAAGTAGCTAACCCGGGCTGGCCTTCGCGGGGCGTGGGACGCCAAGGGGAAGGCCAGGCAGTGACTGGGATGATAGGTACACTATTCGCTGGGTCCCGTAACAGGCTCACACCTCGGCTCTCAGGCTGCGTTGGGAGGATTGGGGGATGGGGGTGAAAAAATAAAGCCCCCAAGACAGCTGGCGCTCTCCTGGAGCTACCGCCAAAGTGAGTTAAAGACACCCGCGCTGGGGACTGGGGCGAACCGCACCGCAAAAGTGGCAGAAAGGAAGTCGGCGGCGCACGCGTGTCAGTCCCGTGCCTGGGTGTCCCTGACGCTCTGGGGACCTCCCGGGGGCGGGGGGCGCACCCTCCTGTGCCCACCGCGCCCGCGGGAAGAGCGCCTAGCTGAGGGTTGGCTGGCGCGGGGAGTGAGGAAGCAATCCTCTCCTCCCGATGCGACTCCCCAACCCGAAACCAGAGCCCGGGTCATTAGCGGGAAACCGAAGTGGCTCGGGGATCGCATTTCAAAAGCTCAAATAGACTGGCTGACTGGGGACGTTGGACTGGGCCTGGGGGGGCGGCGGCTGGGGTCCGGACAGCTCGGATGGTACCACTGTCCCCTCGCTAAGCCCCCACCCGCCCCCTATTCCAGGGACCGCACCCAAGCTGAGCGATTCGACACGCAGAGGCCTTTTGACTTCATCTCAGCTGCCTGGCAGAAAGCGCTCTGCGTCCTGGGGCAGAGAAGAGGGGTCCCTACTCCCTCCAGCCAGGCAGCGTGTTGTGTCACCACTGCCCGGCCTGCAGCCGCACCCCGGCCTTGGCTCTCCAGGTGCATGGGGCCTATAGGTGCCCAGGCCGCAGGAAACTGGGCCGCGCACCCTTAAGCGGGCACCCTCTTTCCTACGCAGGGCTGTGCTCTCCACACCCCTTCTCCCCGCTTCACCGCTAATCTGGCTCCCCACTGGCTGAGCTCCTAGCTGAGACCAGAGAGTTGAGGGTAAGAGGGCAGGAAAAACTAAATTTGCTTAGGGTCCCGGAAGCTGGGCAGGGTCGAAGCGGGGAAGAATAAATGGTCCTTGCGCGGGCAGAGTCCCCACTGCCGTCCCTGGCGTTTGCGCCTGAACAGATGGAACACAGCAAGCGGAGGGACGTGGGGGAGGACCCGGGGCCCGTGGGTGGGCGGGGGAGAAGCCTGGGTCCCGCTCTCCCACCCCGCGGGAAAGAGACCCTGTGGAGTTAGCGGGGTCGCCCTGCCCACCCTGGCACACGCCAGCACCGTTGTCATTCCCGCTCCCTCCCGACTCAGATCCCGAAGGAGAACACGGGAATCTGCTCCAGCGCTTTTAAATAGGGGTATTGTCCCCACTCCACCTCTCCCTTTATCTGCCTGCGAACAAAGGCCCCAAGCCTCGGGTCTTCGCCCCCACGGGTCCTTCGGGGGAGAAAGGGCCGGGGAATGGAACGCCAAAACAGGAGCTGGACTCTCCCACCACCGCATGAGCGACGACCGGAGAAATTCAAGCGTTCCCATACGAAGGGCGCCTGAGACCCATACGAAAACCCGCGACACGCCCATAGATTCCTCTACATCCAGGACATCTGCATGACAGGTATGTACACCTCCACCTGAATTAGGTATGGCGAAAGTGGCTTCTGGAGTCCACTTCGACTGGAATTCTGGCTCCGGGTTTCCTGGCTGATCTCGGGTAAGTGCCTTAACGATTCTGTGCCTCAGTTTCCTCCCTCTGTAAAACAGGGATAAAAGTCATACCCACCTTGTCGGGTGAACTGTGAGCATGAAAAGAGGTGACTTTTGTGGGGTGCTTAACCGAGCGCCTGGCACGTGCACGTGCCTCTTCTATGCCAGCTATTTTTATTATTGTTGTTACGTGTACTTTGAACGCCGACATCTGCAACATATACATCTTGATTATACGCATCTTGATTGTAAAACAACCAAAAGCATCTACATCCGGAACTGTCTGGCGCATGCACTTCGAAATCTAAATTGGAAGAGACGTCTGCAGATGGAGCACGCACAAGTACACGCACACACACGCATCTCCTTGTGACACCTGCAGGTCCTCCGCCCCGGAGCGCCAGCACCCAAAGAGCTACCCTTGGGTACGCACATCTACCGCTCTGTATATTAGAGCCCACGACGCGGCCTGGCACCCACACCCAGCAGCCTCTCGCTTGGCTGGTTGCCGCGAGGTCGAATTTGGAAACCAGCGAGGCAGAAAGCGCGCGGACGCCAAGCGTGTCAAGCCGCTTGCAGCGCCCGAAGGCGGCTCCCTGTCTGCTGGCTTAGGGGAAAGGTCAGAACAAGGGTTTTCCTTCTTGGAAGGAATTTTTTTTTTTTTTTTTGAGGGCCTACGCGCCGGGAACTTTCCCCACAAAGAAAGAGTGGGTTCCGGGTCCGCGCGGACCCAGGGGGAGGCCGTGCGCGCGCGCACACACACAAACACACGCATACACACACGCACACACGGACGCACGCCCGCGTGCACACACCCCGCTCCTACGGGCTTGCCGACCCGGGAGGAGGGAGCGCACAGGGTCGTGACCCCTGCCTCTGCCGGAGCGCGCCCTTCGGCCCCTGCAATTAGCGCCGGGAGGTCAGCAGGAACCCAGACGCCTTTACCCGCGGCTCAAAGCACAGCAAAAGGCGACCCCACCCCCGCCCCTCCGCCGGCCTCAGACGCCCGGGCGCAGCCAGGCTTGGAGCCGACCTCCCCTAGGGGCGGGGGCCGCAGGGCTCCCGCCGGCACCCGCATTTGTCACCTTAAATCTACAAATCACGAATTCGCTCGGCCCTGCAGGCTGCCGCAGTTGCCCCTCGCCAGGGCCCCTACGGACTGCTGCTCCCTCGAGCGGCGGCCTTTGTCCCTGTAGACGCGGCCAGAGTAAAAACCGAAACGTTCCAGAGTTCTAAAGAAAAACAGAGAGCGCACCCAGGCAAAGGGAAGTCGCATCCAGGGTAGAATGTGAATTCTGTAATTTGGGGGAGGAGGGAATCCTTCCTCCATCTGCCCACCAAGAACACACAGGTTATCTCCTGCCTGGCTGGGTCGGGGGTGAGGGGGTTGGGGGACTGCTGGGGATTTCTAAGCCAAGCAGCAGGGTGCTTGGCCAGAAAATGATGAGAGGGTCCCCTCCGGAATTTCCTTACTCTCTTTGGAAACCCAAAGACGGGAAGGACTGTTTTTCTCATCTGGGGCCCAAAGAGGAGTGAAAGTGATATCCAGGAAAGAGACCACTGTTTCTTCCGATGCTTGGGAGGTGGAGAGTGGCGGGGGTGGGGGGGGTGGTCCGAGAAGGAGGGGAGCGCCGGCTGGGGTGGGGAGGATGAGCAGGGGCAAAGGTGAAACGCCAAAGTTCCGGAACCCGGGAGGCGCAGGAATGCCAAGCCAGCGGCGGCGACCTGGGCGCATTCGTGGGCCAGACAGATAGGTGGCACTCGAAGCCCGGAAAAAAGCCGAAGGCGCCTGCCCCGAGTGGCCTCCGCGGCGGCAGCCGCCACCATAAAGCCCGCGGCGAGATTGCGACCGGCGCCAGGTGAGTAATAGGCAACGAAATCCAGAGAGATTGTGAGCGGTTCACCCCCCGTCCATCAGCGCCACCAGAGTTACTCATTAACATCAATACATACAAATAAGATACACAGGAGATTAAAGGGGGGGGGGCCGGAGGAGAGACTGGCCCCTTGTCTGAGCACTGTCCGAGAATTTGGGGGGGGGGGAGCAGATGTGGGCTGGGAGAGAAAAGCCTTCCTTCCCTCTCCCAGGCCGAGGCTCTTTGCTCCCCGACTCAAGAGGGACAGCGCGCTGGGCACACCGTGCCCACGGCCACCCTCCAGGGGCGCAGGGTCCGGGCGCGACCCCTGGGCCCACAGCCCAACGCAGTAGCGTGCCCTGAAATTCTCCTGGCCCTCGGGGAAGCTAGGGCCCCAAAGATCCCCGGGCCCTACAAGCCCCATCTCCCCCCGACCCTTGTTTGCCCTCTCACCCGGGGAGACAGCCCTCGAGAGGGTGTGGGGCTCCCCACGTGCCTGGCTGCAGATGCAAGGGGCTCGGCCCCCCTCTCCAAAAGGTCCCGACCTCGACCTCGATCCCCTTGCAAGTCCAGGATGAGGGAGGGGAGAGGGGGATCCTCCTCGCCGGCCATTCAAGAGGCCCGAAGGTGACAGGGACTTGGGGCCGGGCTGGCGGGCTCCAGGGAGGGGAGGAGGGAGGCAGCCGCCAGGCAGGCTCCGGCTGGGTCCTCACGTCACGGCCCCCAGGGCAAGAAAAGGCCTCGAGAACCTTCCCTTGCCCCCTCCCCCCCTCACAAATACACCTCCGCTGGGGGTGGGGACAGCTGGGAGACCAAAAGACGATCACGGCCTCACTCTTTTTTTTATTGAATGTTTCAATAATAAATTAAGCTTCAAAAGGCAACTCCCCGAACAGCCTGGAGGCTGGCTGGAGGGGAGGGCTGGAGGAGGGTGTCAGCCTCCTGGGGGACTTTTCCCTGGGAGGGGGTCAGCGACGCGCCCTGGAATTACCTTTCCCTGGCGGGGGGGGAAAACCCGCCTCCTCCCGCGTGCGACACAGTTAAGTCCGCGCGGAGCTGGCCGCGCTCCGCACGCGCTCTGGGGCGCCTCGGGTCAGCGGGGTCCAGGCGGAGACACCGGGGGGCCGCGGGGGGACGTTCAGGCCCGGCCGCTTCTCCCCCAACCCGGAGGGGCGCTGCCTTGCCAAGCCGGGTCTGGCGGCGAGGGGATCCTGCCCCTTCCCCCCAGCCTCTTCTTTTGCACCCTGGTGCAAGAAGACAGTTTTGCCTTGCGTTTCCCATGTCGCCGTGAAAAGGGAGAGCGAGCCTAAAACGAAAACGTCCGCAAGTCCTCGAAACGTATTTTTGGTCGGACTCGTGTGGGAACCACGGACTTAGGGGACCAGAGCATTCTTTTTCCATTAAAACTTAAGTATCTGAAATTGCTATTCTACCCAATTCTAATCAGCCCTCTTTCCGTCTCTCGTTTTGCTCCCTAATTTAAAGGAAAAGTAATTTCAGATTGAAGCGGCTCCCTTCGCTCCAGTAAGGGACTTTTGTTTTTAGCTTTGTAACTTGAGTGACAGCTCATTTGGGTTCCGTGGGGGCGGTCTTAATTACTTAAAGGCCAGAGAAGAGGGCTAGAGGAAGCAAGGACAGAAAGACTCCTCTTGCAGGAAAGTTTTCTAAAGAAAGCACTTAACACGAGGCCCAGAGACATTTCAATAAAAATTTATTGAAATTTCAATGTTTTTTTAAAGAGAGGGGAAGAAATACAGAAAACCAAAGAACTCATCAACAATTATAACACAAAATATACCTTCATGAATTTTTGCCTTTAAACCATCTCTCAGCACCTGACTTGTGAACTGTGAATATATCTCTATAGGCACCAATTCAAAACACCATCAATATTGAAGACAGTAGTCAATTCCACTTCGTTTTGAAGAAATCAGACTAGCAAATACAAATACAAAAGAAAAATTAGAAAGTCAAACCACAGCCTCTGCACTCCCCACCCCCCCACCCCCCAAGCAATCTCAAAACCACACTTGGGGTGTTAAATTTTAAGGAATTTAAGGTGAGCTGGGATGTGGCACCACCTCCCCAGTTTGGGGTGAAATAGGCAATGGCACTTTGCCCCACTCTTGGACACTAAAAAAGAAAAGAACTTTTTTTTTTTTTTTTGCAGACAACTCGTTTGAAAAGTGTGTTGGTGTTAGTGCATAAAGTGTGTTTTCTAGTTTTTTAAAAGCGATCCTGTGACCTTGAAGTAAAATTGATGAAAGGAAAACAGTAACACAAAACCTGATAGCTGCGACCCTATTTACATAGAGCTATGTACAACGTCAATAAATTAAAGTTTAATTTTCCAAGCATTCATATTCCACCTATTTACAAGGGTTATCAAATAATTACATAAATACTTTGTCTAATAGTCTCGCTTCTTCTTTATTATTTTTCTTAAAACCTTGTTATTGCATATACAGGAAAGAGAAAGAACTGCCAAAGGACATAAATCCTGCTACAGAGCTTAGATAAAATAAATTCATTTTTGTGTTTTCCCCACCCCTTCCCTCTAAATCCTCCCCCCTTGGGGTTGCCGACGGGAGGGTAGAGAAGAGGGGGGAGAAAGGTGTGGGGTCATGTTCTGTTCTCTCTAAAAGCAAGCATTCAAAATAAAAACCACAAATACATTACTGTGGAACATGCAAGAAGAGACCTATAGCGGCTCTTAAAACATCACAAGAATATTAAAAAGACACAGATTTCCTTAATAGAGACCAAACAAGGATGGCAAGGACTTCCCTCCCCAAACAACGCTGCTCAGTAATTTATTCAGAACTGATATGCAAGTCACTATAAAGTTTTTAATCTTCACAAACAGAATCATGTTAATGTAGTCATTAGTCCCCAGTATTTTTTTTTAATTTTGTTTTTGTTTCTACTTGACACGGTGAAGGAAAAAATATATAAATCTGCACTGGGGGAGAAGCCTTTCCACACCTCCCCTCCTGGTGGGCCTGGCTACCTTTTTCTTCCCACAGCTCCCAGACCAGCCTGGCTGGAGGTGCTCTGGCCATAAATGTTTTCACTCCCACCCCAATAGCTCAATGCAACAGACATTTCTGAGCCCCAGAATCTGAGCCAGATCCCGGATATATAAACCACGCCAAGAAGACAGGGCCTGTTTCTAGCATATTCTCTAGAGGGAGTCCGGCACCCCTTCCCAGACAGGACTGCACAAAGAAGGGCCAACCCCACTGCACGCCCGTGGTTTATTTTACATCCAACAAAGTGCACTGCAGACTGGACTGGACTGGAATGAAGAGATTTTTTTCTAGGGAGGGGTTTATGGGGACCCGCTGCGGGACCTGTCCGGCTTGGCTTCCAGGCCGCTGACCAACCGCTGGATGCTCTGCAGTTCGCTGGTGGCCGCCTCCTTCTCGGGGCAGAGTTTGGGCGACAAGGACACAGAGCTGGAGGAGAGCGTGGAGGAGCGGCTGTTGAGTTCCGAGCCTGAGTCCACCGCCACCGAGGCCGGGCTGGCGGCCAGCGCGGCGGCTTTGCCGTCCAGGGGCCCCGCGGCCGCCGCCATGGACGGCAGGGCTGTGGTGAGCAGGCTGCCGCTGTCCGGGACCGGCATGGGGATGGAGTAGGGGCTGTAGCGCAGCCGCGGGCGCATGCTGTTCAGGTTGAGGAAGGGGTGGCGGTGCACGGAGCTGGAGGCCGCGGCCGAAGACGCCGCCGCCGCCGCGGCCATGTACGTGTAGGGGTAAGGGAACAGGCTTCCAAAAGGCGACATGGCCAGGCCCTGCGGGAAAGGGGAGGGGAAGAGAAACGCAGGCAGTGAATCGGGGCCGAGTAGGGGCTGCGCGATGGGGAGGAGCCAACCTGGTCCGTCCATCTCCCCCCTCCCCACCCCCAACCCCACCACCTCTACCTTGGGGCCTCTGGCAAGTCATTCATCGCTTGCGGTGTGGGGAGGAGGCGGGGGAACACTCAAACTTCCCTCTCTAGGTCCACTTGACTCCCTATGCCTCAGCTTTCTTATGGGGGGAAAAAAAAACCCAGGGAAATACTAAATAGTTCATTTACTGATTGGGACTTTGGATATTAAATGAGCTAACGCCTGCAATGGGCTTCACAGGGCACCTGGCCAATAGAACTGCTAGAAATTCTCCCACTGGGGGTCAGTTGCTGCACCTGTGAAATGGGGCTGCAGTCTAGTCCAGCCACAAGTAAGGTAGCTGAGTGAAAACCACCACGGGGCATAAATTATGGGACATACATTTCTTTCATTCTTCCTCCCCCACCCCCAACACAGCCCTCCACTCTAATTCCAGAGTTTCTCAAATGAAAAAAAACTCCAGAGAAGATCCTTTAAGCTAAAGGAAATTGGGGGTTGTGGGTGCAAAAGGCATTGGCTCTAAAGAGAGACAAAGAAATCACCCAGCCTGATACACTGGTATTACAGGTGGAGAAACTGAGGTAGGCCCCAGGGGTGCAGGAAGTCCCTCAGTGGCAGAAGCAGAATTTAAAATGCAGGCACCCCAGCCTGGGCTAGTTCTCTCTGCCCCTTGCCTTGGCGTACCATTAATACTTGTGTGCCCAGGCAGCCCCTCACCCACCTATCCACTGCCCACCTAGAACAAGGTCTCCAGGCGGGCATCACAGAGAGGAGAGCAATGGGAAAAGGCCAGAAGCCAACCCTGTTCTCAGTTCCCTCCTCCCCCCAGAGGGGAGGACAACCCTGCTTCTTGGCTCAAGAGAAGGGAGACGAATGTACTCAGACAAAACAAAGGCAAGGGCGTGCAGAAAACCCCACAGAACCTTTTCGCCGGGTTCAGAGCGTTTCCAGCGGCTGGGGACTTCTCCCCAGCTGCCCTGCCCCCCAGCACAGCTGTCTGAACCACACAGAGGCTGCCAGGCCTGCCACAGCCGAAGCCTGCCCCTATCCTCTGACATTTCCCACACGGGCACAAACCGTTAACCCTTTGGGGGACAGGGGACAAGCTTCCCACAGGAGGAAAGGGTCAAGACTCAACTCCCACCCAAGGCGCCCCTCCCCCAGCCATGGTCTCCCTCTTGTCTGATTCCTGGTGGCTGGTTGGCTAGGAGCCAGTTCAGAGATAAGAGACATTCCCACTTTGAAGCTAAAATCAGAGACCCTGAAAAAGGCCCTGGAGTCAGACCGCCTGGGGTAGAGTCTCTGCGGCACCACTTACCAGCTGTGTGACTTTGGTTAAGTTACTCAACATCTCTGGGCCTCCGCCACTTCATTTATAAAGTGGAGGTGACAATAGGGCCACTGAAGTCAGAATAGACCAAGTGCCAGGTAAATGCTAGGTATAGCTTCATTATCACTATTACTACCTAGCTCCTCTACTAAAAACAGACCTGAACTAAAAAAAAGAAATTTTTTTTTAAGCTTTTGGTTGGAGCGTGAGGTTACGCTGAGTCAATGAGGTAACCCTTGACCTAGCAATTATTACTAGTACTACCACCATTATTATTATTCAAAGCTCCTCCTCGAAGGGCACTGGGTGAGGGTCTGGGATTCCCAGGGCCGGGAAGCCAGAGCGAATGGAGAGAGGGTCTGGAGAGCCCGGGGGAAGACCCCTCATTACCTGAGAGGCCAGGACGTGCTGCTGGAGGTGGAAAGGCAGGGTGGCCGCCGACGCCCCCGACAGTCCCTGCGCCGCGGCGGCGGAGGCCATGGCCGTGGAATCCAGGCCCGAGACGCCGGTGGAGGCCCCGGACACGGTGGCCAGCAGGGGCCCCATGCCCGCCGCCATGCTGGAGAAGGCGCCCCCCATGGCGAACTGGCCGGGGTGCAGGAAGAGCGGGTGCCCGTTGAAGAACTGCTGGCCGGCCAGGCCGGGGGCGAAGCCGAGGCCGGGCAGGGGGCCCTGGCCCAGGTGCGCGGCGGCGGCGGCCGCGTCTGTCTGCACCGTGAGCGGCGCGAAGGCCTCCTTGCCCGGCAGCGCGCGCCCCTCCTCGGCCTTGGACGTGGCCGCGCCCTCGCGGCCCGGGCTCCGGCGCTCCTCGGCGCCCAGGCCGCGGGTGCTGGACGAGATGGTGGCCGGGCTGTGGCGCGAGTCGGGCGACGCCTTGTCCAGCCGCCCGCTGTCCCGGGGCCGGCCGCCAGGCTCGGCGGCGAAGAGGTGCGCCTTGACCGCGGGGCTGCCCTTGTCGCGGCACGGCTCCTCCGACGTGGTGGTGGAGATCTTGGCCGCGTCGCAGGCCTCGGGGCCATGCTCCTCTTTGCTGTCGGCCTCGGCGTCGCTCTCACCCTCGCTGGGACACAGATCTACCATAAGAGGGGCACAAAAGCCAAGCGGAAGGGCGTGAGCTGAAATCTGGGCCAGTGGAACGCCAACTCGGCCATTTACAAGGTGTGTGGTCCCCCGGGAATGCCGCTTAACCTCTCTGTGCCTGTTTTCTCATCTGCAAAGTGGGAGTGATGACACCTCACAACTTTAGTGGGATGTGTCAGTAAGCTAAGAATGAATGAATTTAAAATATTGGGATAGAACTGAACCCCTTCTCCCACTGACGCCCTGCCCCAAATCGCTAGTGGATTTTACTATTTTTTTTTTTTACAATCATCCATTGAGCTCCTACTGCGTCAGACAAAGCCTTTCCCCACTCCGTTGCATTTACCTTTTTTGTTTTTTAAGTAAAATTAAACTCATCCTAGAACTCACTTTGGGAACACCTAGTTACTATGCAGAGTCTTAGTTCTGTGAGTGACCAAGATTAACACCTTCCACAAAATTGCCAATTCTTTCAGAAGGATTTGTTTGAACCGTGGCGTCCGAATGGGTAGCAGCAGAAATGGACAGCCGCCCCCAACACACACACTCAGCGGAGCCTCCTGTTTGCCCCTGTCCCCACGGACAGAGGTGGGAGCAGCCCACTCACTGCCCAGAGACAATCACAGATTCTCTTTCGCTGTCACCACACCCTCCTCTGTGGGTGTCCTACCAGAAAAGTAAAAAAAAAAAAAAGGGATCCTATTTTATGTGTAAAGTTTAAAGGGATTGAAGTCATAATGGACTTCCATTTTAATTCACTTAAAAACAGGTTTCTTCCCGTGGAGAGAGAGAGAATGCGTGTCTTTCCAAATAAACAGTACTTGCTCTTTAAACACGGGAACTCAGTGGGGATTTGAAGCGTCTTGTCCCCTCCCACTGCCCCCACCCTCCCCACTCAGATCCCCGCCACCGCTGCCCCGCTTCTCTCCCAGTGCCCATTGCTGCTCTATGGCTGGCTGGTTTCTCAGTCACCTTCCCTGTTCCAGGTGGCAGAGAATCCCTTGCCCCTCTCCCCCC